>NW_027313014.1:0-24234 GCF_040954645.1 Diabrotica undecimpunctata
CGCGCTATCTCAGAGTAATAAAGCGTTTGATAAAGTAAAACATGACCGACTGATGGAAATTCTAAAAAATAAAAACCTAGATGAAAGAGATTTAAGGCTAATAACAAACCTTTATTACAATCAGCGAGAATAGTACGAATTGAAAAAGAGACATCTAAAGAAATGGAAATATAGAGAGGAGTCAGGCAAGGCATACTATCACCTCTTATTTATCGCTTATTCTGAAGAGGTAATTCGAGAAACTCTGGAAGATGAAACAGTCGGCATAACAGTAAATGGAGTCTTAGTTAACAACATCAGATATGCAGATGATACATTAATAATAGCTGATAGTTTACAAGACCTGGAAAGACTCATAAGTAAAATAGTAATGTTTAGTAGGGAGTACGGACTCTCGCTCAATATCAAAAAGACAAAGTTTATGAAAATTTGTAAAAACAACCATAATACTAACAAAAACTTGACACTAGAAGGCCAGCAGATCAAAAAAATGAAAAAGTACACTTACCTAGAAACACTTATAACAGAAAATAATGACTACACTGCAGAAATCAAAGTCAGAATCGAAAAAGCACATTCTAATTTTATGAAAATGAAAAAAGTCCTATGTGGCAAAGATTTAACATTAGCTCTTAAAGTACTCCTAACAAAATGTTACGTATACAGTGTACTATACTATGAAGTGGAATCATGGACGTTAAATCTAGACACAATGAGACGACTTAACGCCTTTGAAATGTGGACCTATAGAAGAATTATGGGGGTTTCCTGGGTAGATACAGTTACGAACAATGAAGTACTGAGAAGAATAGGTAAAGAGAAGGAAGTTGAACTTACAATTAAAGAAAGAAAGCTACAGTATCTCGGACATGTGATGTGACACGAGAAGTATGGCATCCTGCGACTCATTATGCAAGGAAAGATAGATGGCAGAAGAAGCATCAAAAGAAGACGAATTTCAGGGCTCAAGAACCTGAAAAAATTGTTTGGATGCAGCTCAAAACAACTTTTTAGAGCTACTGCCTCAAAAATTAAAATAGCTATGATGATTACCAATCTAAATACACCTAAACCAACCCCTGTAGCGGAGATGGCACCTGAAGAAGAAGAATAACACTCAACATTAATAACACACATATAAAATTACGAAAAAAATACATTTAAAATGTATTATATATATATATATATATATATATATATATATATATATATATATATATATATATATATATATATATATATATATCCCTCATTACATGTCCCAGATATTGTAACTTTCTGAATTTTATTTTGTTTAATATTTCGCATTATTTGCCCATTTCTTGCAATACTTCCGTGTTAGTTTTCTTCTGTGTCCATGCTATTCTAAGCATCCTCCTGTAACACCACATTTCAAAGGACTGTAACTTATTTATGTGTTCTTGGTTTAATATCCAGCTTTCAAGTAGATATTGCAGTATCGAAAGCACGTAGCATTTCAGTGCTATTACTCTCAGTTCTAATCTAAGGTCTTTGTTGCCGAGAATTGTTTTCAATTTTACAAACACATTTCTTGCTTTTTCTATCCTGGCTCTTATTTCGGTTGTTTGATCATTATTGTCTGGAATCCAGGTTCCTAGGTATTTGTATTTATCAACCCTTTCTATCGCTACATTTCCCAAATGTATGTTTGTTGGTATATTTGTTTTCTTTGTTATTATCATGTATTTGGTCTTTTTTATATCCATTTTTAGTCCATATTTTTCACAGAAACTATTTTGTTTAGCAGTAATTGGAGTTGTTCAGCAGAGCTTGCCATTATCACGGTGTCATCTGCATATCTTATGTTGTTAATAGATCTTCTGTTAATTATTATTCCTTTACTTTGAGATAGTAATGCTTCTACAAAAATGGCTTTACTATATACAGTAAATAGTAATGGGGACATAATACATCGCTGCCTAACTCCTCTCCTGATTTCAATTTCTGGACTGGGTTCGTTATCTATTACGATTTGTGCTCTTTGATTCCAGTAGAGGGTTGTTATTATTCGTAAGTCCCTATGGTCTATGTTTCTTGTCTTTACAATTTTGACTAATTTTTCATGTCTTACTTTGTCAAATGCTTTTTTAAAATCAACGTAACAAACATGCACATCAACATTCATATCTATGCATCTTTGAGCTAACACATTAAAAGCAAATAACGCTTCTTTGGTTCCTAGTCCGTTTCTGAACCCAAACTGACTATCATCTATTTCTTCTTCAAGTTTTTTATTTATACGACCATGTATATATACGACCATGTTGCACGAAACAAGAAGACTCTAAGTTAATTCCGCAAACTTTCAACAGTGGCCATATTGTAAAATGTTATATCGTTAAAATTTGGTTCATTTCTACTTATTTGGAACCTGGTGACGAACAGAATTAACTTAAGTATTTAATTGCCATAGTAAGAGTTATACCTAAATAGGTATTCATTAATTCACTAACTGGATAGGCACTTATCATAATTTGCAAAGTTAAGCAGATTCCGTAGAATAGAATAGTGCCTAAAACCTCTACAGATTTAGTTTCTGGATGATCTATGGACCAATCGCGTAGTATATCTACTGCAGTATGTACTATGATTTAACCAAAAATCGGAACGAGCTGCATAAATTTTAAACTTATCCTGAACAAGCATATAACATTTTTATGGTAAAAAACGTTTTAAATAAACTATAAATAAGGAAAATTTTTGAAGAGGATGTCAGGCTCAATCTTTCTGATAATAAAATATTATTGTCCTATCACAATATATAAATAAAAGCTCTTGTATATAATTTCATTTAACTTGCCTTTTTAGCTATTCTTTAAAGCATTGTTTCTAAATTATTCACATGAAGAATGAAAGAGAATACGTAAGATTGTTATTTGCAGTCCACCCCAAAATTTTACTATCCCAATTTCATGAATGATTGAGTACGTTGAGAGAAAACTGTACCAGTAAAAGAACATTTTCAATATAGCCTAACATGTATGAATTAATATAGTAAAATATATAGTTTGGAATTTGAATTTTAAAGTAAATTAAAAATTTACTTTGAAATTGTATCTTAAGTTAGTATTTTGTAATTTTAAATTATTATTTAGAGACCATAGGTAGTTCCTTATAATATTTTTTTTCCTTTTAGGTATTCGCTTAATATAAGATACTACGAATGATACATAAAAAGATGATTTAGAATCCAATATTCGTTTTAACCATTAAACGCCGATACCAAAAATTAATACAATGAACACGAATTTTAATGAGTTTCAATATAATTAGCAAACGAAAGTTATTTATTGAGTTTTAATTCATATAACTGTCAAATTGATTCGAACGAGTACATACCGCTCTTTGAATCCGTATAAAAATTCGCTGTTTATCACAGTAAATACCAGTTTTTAAAAGTATTTTACCATCAAAAAGTGAGTAGTAATTGTTGTTTAGTGTTTTCAACGTCAAGAGCTGCAGTAATATTCAGTAAGAAATTGTTAATTAATAATTTTCTTACCGAAACATTTAGCTGTGTTGTCATTTTTTACCATATTTGACATAAGTCAGTCCTATCAAGGACCGGCTTGGCAAAGTTTTAGACAGGCAACCAGTAATACAGATATGTGTTACAATTTATGCCTATCAGTCGAATCTTAAATACAATAAAACCAAAAATAGTTACTTTTGACTATATGAGTAACAACTTAAATCAATGTTCTCCTCCTGTTAGCAACACCTTGTCTGGAAACAACATTATCAATAATAATCCTAATTCATATGCAACTGCTACTATATCAAAACCCAAACCGAAATATTCCAAAAAAGTTTAAGCCATATTAATACATGCTGAACCAAACTTATTACTACTCGACTACTTCAAAGCCATAGGTAATATTGTTAGCCCCAAAAACAATATGCTTCGCCTCAAGAATTTCCAATAATCGGATATGCATCTACTTAACAAATTCTGAACTCATCGAATGGATAACTGGTTTACATCACTTATACTTGTGTATAAGTTGCTTTGGATTTAACAAAATAACTAAAATTGGAACGCTAAGAAAAAATAAATCAGAACTGCCAGTCGAGTTTTAAAACCCCACTAAACTTCCAATATATACAAGCATAGCTGGCTTTACAGATGATACACAATCATTTTTTATATCCCAAAGCAACGCAAAAATGTATTATTTTAATATTAAGCATGCATTATCATGATAATATTGACATAAACAGTGGTTATAAATCTAAACCAGTAATATTCACTAGTTATAACAATACAAAAGGAGGTGTCGACGAACTTGTGCGCTAGTTACCTCTGCTCCCAGAATAGCACAAAATGGCCCACGGTGATATTCTTAACATTATTAAATGTTGCAGAAATCAATACTCAGGTAATATATACAACAAACAACGCAGATCCAAATATACAGCGATGACAATTTTTAAGAGATTTAGCAAACGCATTGGTTCATCCACATTTGAAAAGGAGAGCAGCTCTTAGCGATCTTCCGAGGACACTTAAGCTGAGACTTAGTAGGAAGTGACTCGAAGTAATAAACCGGAAGATCAAGAAATGCTATTACGTGCTGTACGGTGCATCAAATGCGGCTCAAGAGAGAATAGAAAAACTAGTTTTTTCTGCGACAAATGCATTGCATTTATGTGTTTAGAGCATATTATAGGTGTTATGTTTTTTTATTTTTGTTTTAAAAGCAAAAATTAATACACATGGCATATTTTTTGTAATAACTATTAAAATCATTGTTTTGTCTAGTTTAATAAAATTTAAATTATTTTTTTTTACTAAAACGTCTTTATATATTTACCTATTTAACCCTTTCGCTCATGGCGTACTTCATGTAGTACACCGACTAGAAGTGCACTTTTGTAATGCTAAATGAACGACTTATGCTGCGTGGTGCCGTCTATAGCTTAATAGTAGATTTACCCATTTAGTAAAATGGTAGCCAATAACGATGTCTGTAGTTCTAAAAGTTTTAGAACTAGTTGACAACCTCGTGCCCTGATAAACGGTTGCTTTCTTTATTTCCTAATTTTCGGATGACATTTTTTGCAGTAAAAAACGATTGAAAGGTAAGTTTTAATTTTTTGTTACAAGTTTATACTTTGTTTTATAGACTTAAATATTAAATATTAACCAATATATCTTTTTTTATCGTGAACACAACGTATTTTTCAATGTACTACGGATAGTACATGGTGAAATAAGGGATATTTAAGTTGTACTACTACTAGTACAATTTGATTCAAAGAAAAACCTCAGCTACTTACTTTTTTAATTTTTTTGCAGATATATACTTTTAAAAATAAGTAAATGTAACAAAAATATGCAATTAAGTGAAAAAGAACTGTTTGAGTTGATATAGGCTGGACTTTCTGATGTAGAAGAGTTCTGTGATGAAGAGACTGATGAGATATTGACTTTCGAAGATCTCCAAAATGATTTGGAGACAAAATTTTCTGAAAGTGTCACTTCGCAAAGCTCAGCATCCCATGTTGTCAACCACGATGATACTACTTCTCAAGACCTACGTAAACGGGCGTAAACAGTTAATGGAGGAGTTTTTGAAGACACATTATTTAACGGAAAAAGCAGAATAATGTGGCGAGAAGATGTAAAATACATCACGCCCACTACTATACAATGGGCACAAAAAAACAGAAGCAAATCTTACACACCTAAAATCACCAATAGATTATTTTTATAAATATTTTGATGACACCTTGTTTGATACTATGATTATATACACAAATCTTTAACAGCAGCAAAATATTATATTTGAGAATACAAATATCAACGAAATTAAAAAATTTGTGGGCATTCATATTATCATGGGAAACCTAAGTTATCCTCGTATAAGACTTTATTGGGACAGCAAACTCTGTGTAAAATAATATGGGGTGCAACAGATTTTCAAAATTACGAATCCATCTACATTTTACTGATGCCAATAAAACAAATGACAGTGATACATTTTGGAAAGTTAGAATTTTTACGACAAAATATGACAAATGTGTATACAATTATCACTCTAAATAAAATTATGTATTGACGAACAAATTATTCCGTTCAAGAGACAGTTAAGCCTTAAGCAATATATAAAAGGCAAGCCGTGTCTATGGGGTATAAAACTGTATGCCTTGTGTGGAAGTTCCGCTTTACGACTTCGTTTTATACCAAGGTCCTACTACAGAACTAAATTCCCTTTATCAACAAGTTTTTGGTCAAAGTGCAGTTGTCGTAATAAAACTTACTGAAAGAATAACCAATCCAAACCATCAGCTTTATTTCGATAATTATTTTTCTAATTATCAACTATTGCAGTAGCTTCAAAACAAGCATATTTGTGCCTCCTGTACTGCCAGAGCAGAACGTTTTGCAAAACCTCCACTTTTACCCAGATAAGCTAATAGCCTAAAAACGAACGAGGATTTTCACAAGAAATCATTAGTAATAATAGACAAGTCATAATGACTAGATGGTTAGATAACAAATGTGTAACCATGACCTCAAATTTTCAGTCAAAAGCAGAAGAAGATACTTGCAAGAGATAGAGCCAAACAGAAAAACATTATCTTATGGTGCCTCGACCAGAAGAAGCAAAGTTCCTTAATATAGCCCAAAAAGATACTTTTGACCTATTTCATTTTCGTTTGAATATTGTAGAAGCGCTCATATATTGAGGACAAATGGGTAAGAAGGTTGGAAGAACATCTTCAACTGATAATTCACCCGGTTCATCTCCTCCACTCCCAAAAAATAGTATCAAGAATATGGACCTATCAGAGAAGTTCGATTAGATGCTATAGGACACTTTCCTGACTTTGGCGGTAAACCTACATATTCCCAAACCAGGTGTAAATTGCCAAAATGTGCTGGAAAAACACACATTTTTTGCATTAAATATAAAGTACATCTATGTATCCAAACAAAAAAATTGTTTTTTATTGTACCACTCAAAAGTAATGTAAAAGAAATTTTAAAACATTTAAATAAAACATGCTTAAATAATTTTTTTTACCTTTGGCTCACAGTGTACTAAAAAACCTTCTATTTCTGTTTTTTAGACCCATCTGGTCTATGATACCGGGGAAACTAAACTTGTAAGAAACGATAGCGTACTACCCGAAGGTTAATTTATCACAATTGGCTAAATCGTTAATTAAGGAACCATAACTCTTAGTTAAAACAAATAATTGTTAATCAGGGAAGGAAAACAGGAGTTTTTAACACGAATATTTTCTAATAAAAGAAAGTATTTCCGTCGATAAAACACATTTAATAACCTCTGTAATCTCAAACTAAGGGATTGGATAAGCTTCATTTTGTATTTAAATGGATTATAAAAATGGTAGTTACGAAAAATTTAAGTCATTCTTTTCCTATACCAACTTGTAAGGGGTTATTTGCCCTCCCGAAGACGCACATGTCCAAAAAGAGATGCTGTGGGTGGTTGAATCCTTTAACCCTAGATTATTTTTTTTTATGATTTGGCAACCTTGCATAAATTGTAGAAGCGTAGGTATTGGAGTAGCTTCGGTAATCAGCTTGTCGAGTACATTCACACTATTCACAGTGTAGTTGCCTTTCTTTGTGCAGTCATTAACCGCAAAATCGCAGTTGCTTCGTATTTTTTACTAAAGGTTAGTGTTAACGTAAGTTTTTTTATCTTGGTATTATTATTTTCTTTTCTCATTCACAGACAATTTAATTTAAAATTGGCTAGAAAATTTGACGATAAAAGACCCTTTTAGAAAAAAAAATCTAAAATTAGAATTGGAAATGAAGGCCGAAAAAATATTGATGGATAAATGATGATGGCAGCCTAAAATCAAATAACGAAACTTTCTAGTTATTCAGAAACTGAAGATAAAGTACAAAATTGTTTTGTCCCGTCTGAATCGGAGTGCGAGCCAGAATTTTCTGGTGATGAAAACAGCGATTTTGGTGATGATCACAAAAAGATAACCATCTTCATAGTAGAGAGATGTTAGATTCCAAAATGTCTGGCTTCGTTTATAGAGCGACAACGAGATACAAAAAATTCGATTTTCTTCTACATAATGTTTGGTTCGATAATAAAACCACAAGAACTAAAAGCAAAATTATAAATAGGTTTGCCCCTTTTCGGAAAATATGGAAGGAATTGAATTGTAAAGAGTCCTATCGACCAGGTAATTATGTAACTATTGACGAGCGGTTATTAGCTTTTAGGGGCCGTTGCCCTTTTAGAATGTATATCCTGAATAAATCGGCCAAGTACGGAATTAAAATTCTGATGACTTGCGACGTGGGTACCAAGTATATGTTATACAAATGGAGAATCTCTAGGAGAATGCTATATTAAAAAGTTGCCTGAACTATTTACGGAAGTTACCGAAACGTCACAATGGACAATTGGTTCACTTCAGAAAACCTTAGATAATATACTCTTTTAAAACCTCCTTAAAACCTTACAGTTATTGGTAAATTGCGGCAAAATCAACGTGAGATATCATCTGAAATTATTAATCTTAAAAACGGAGAAATCGGAAATTCAAGATTTTACTTTGACCGAGAGAAGACGTTAGTGTCTAATAAATCCAAAAAGAGCAAAACTGTTCTAGTATTATCTACAATGTACGAAGGTTCAGTTGTTTGTCCGCCTAAAAAACCAGAAATAATATTGCACTATAACCAAACAAAGGGTGGTGTAGAGACTTTTGACCAAATGTGTGGTCACCGAAGTTGCTCCCTAAAAACTTGAAGATGGCCGCTTTGTATATTCTATGGTATGATCAACATAGCGTGTATAGACTCTTGAATTATATGTAATCATAATTTATCAAGAAATAATCAGGAACCAATCACGAGAAAGGCTTTTGTGTTAAATCTACATCAACAACTCACAAGATTATGGCTTGAAAAGCGCTTTGCGATGATGACTTTGCAACGCTCGGTGAAGCTTCTGATTAACGATTTAATTCAGGTTCTTTTGGAAGTTGTTGACCTCAATCGACCTTCTAACAAACGTACTACGTGCTACATATGTCGCTTTAAAAAAGAGGAATGACGTCACTTCATTATAATCACTGCAAACGAGCATTTTGTACGGAACACCGTGCTCCTTGTTGGGTATCCTGTGACGTAGATAAATAAATTCTGAATTTTTTTACATATTTTAGGCATATAAATATTTCTTTGTTCATTTAAAAAATTAATTAAAATTTCATCTTAATTTTTTGCTTTACTTTTTTGGAATTAAAAAAAAAATCCTAAATATTACGAATATTAGTGTCTACGGGAATGTAAATTACGGTTAGTGTTCTAGGGTTTATTCCCAAGTGACTTGTAGGTCAAGATCAAAACCGTTGAACACTAACTGAGTGCCTAAAATCATGTCCAGTGGTAATGCTTAAATCAGGTCGTTCACATAGCTCTTAATAAAAGGGATTTGAAAATCCAACAACTGGCCAGATATTAAAGCATATAAAATAAAATTCACCAGGATAGGTAAAATAATGGAACCCATGAAGTTTCTCTATTTCAGAAAAGTTGGCTTGGATAGAGCTCCAATGGTTAATTAAGAAAGTGAGGACACTGGACAGAGATAAGCTAGCGAATAGTGAAAAACATTAAAACTATCTAAATTTAAAGACTTGTTTACACGGGTAGAGTTGTCAGGAGAATAGAGTAGCGAGTAGAGTCGGCTCCACTCGCTACTCTACCAAAAATGGCCTGATACCGTTTACACGAGGAGAGTTACAAGTATAGTACTGATGCTAGTATAGTGTGAAGTGGGTGTTTTTTTAGTGCAAAATAAATTTAAGGAAAAGAAAATTGATTCAAAAGTGTTTAGCTACAGTTGCAAATGCATTTTGTAACTGAAATCACTGAAGCTATCGATGATGAGTTAAACAAAGAAAGAAAGGAGTGGATGAGAGAGTGGCTTAAAAGAAGGAATACATACGGGGCATCAGCTCTTCTGCTAAGAGAACTAGCCTTAGAAGATAAGTTGGAATATAAGATGTGTCTAAGGATAACCCCAGGAAAATTCGAAGAACTTCTAAATATGGTACGTATGACAAAATCGAACGACAAGACCCGTTTATGAGGGATTCAATAAAATCAAGAGTGAATCTTAAGGTTACATTGAATTTTTTAGCTACAGGGAACAGCTATTGAAGCATTTCTTATTTTTTAGGGCTTCAAGACCTGCAATTTTAAAGTTGGTCCCCAAGATGTGTGATGCCATCTCCGAAGTATTGGGGGAGTCAATAAATGTAAGTTGCAATAACAGGGCGAATAAATAGGTACATGCATTACAAAAAATAGTTTTAATTGAAAATTCGTAAAATAAAAAACAGTACTTCAGATAAATGTTGAAAGAGGTACACCACTGTAACTTTGGTGAAACAAGTCCCGTTCAAATAGTAAACCCGTGGTAAACCATCAGTCATTTGCATAGCACGTGTCAGAATATCTAAATCTTCAGGATTCACAGCTGCTTCTTGTAGATGGATACTGTTATCATCTGCATACTGTTGCTGTTGAGTAACTCTCCATGACGAAGACGCCATTTGCTGAGCAATGCTACTCGTAGGACAGCCAAGTGGAGAATTGGTGTAAAATGAGTGGTGAGAGTTGCATTATGATGAAACAGAGTATGCAGGGGTGCTGTGAGACATGTGTAACTTGGTAGTGTGTTGAGTTGGAGTACTGAGCAGTTTGCTGAGGATAAAACGCTTAGTTTGTGCTTCATCAGAATTCCCTGAATCTCATGTTGGGCCACCACAGCTTCTTTGGTGGGAAATTATTCAAGCTCGCTGAAACAAAATTTCCAAATGCTTCGTTCTCATTGCTGTCCATCCGGTCGTCATGGATATTTTGACTAACCTGTTAAAGGTCCTTCACTGCTTGTGTTAGATTGTCAAGTCTCTTCTTTTTGCCTCCAGGCTGTCGTTTAAATGTTTCCGATGCCGATTGCTTACGAGATGGTGTTTGTTGGCAGCTCGATGTTTGTGGTAGAGTTATATTTTCCACTGATTGATCTGGATCATCGATATTTCCTTTATCTTCCTGTGATTCTGTGTCGAGTGGATCCTGTGACTCTGTATTGCGTGAAATGGTTGTTTCCTAAAATAAACAAAAAATAAAACAAAAACTAAATTAGTAAATGTTAATTTTAAATTTTGGTTTCAGGTTCCTTCCAGAGACGAATGGAACAGTGTGGCTGAGGGTTTTAAGGAGCATTGGAACTTTCCAAATTGCTGTGGGGCTATAGATGGCAAAAACGTTTTAATCAAGGCACCTCCCAATTCTGGCAGTGTTTAGTTATGCAGTGTACTTTACCTAAATTCCATAAACACTGGTATTCGCCATACATCTCTACAAGTTTTAAAGTTTCATCTTCGGTGAACTTCATTTTCACTATTTACACAAAACACAACTCCAGCCGGAATTACAGCGTCCCTATGCACTCTACTACTTACTCTACTCTACCAGAATTAACCGCGTTCCATGGGTAGAGTGCGCAGGCGAGTGGACATTTTGGCGGTGGTGGTGGTAGTAGTGTAGAGTTACTTTGCCACATGTTGCTAGTCACTCTACTCTACCACCTGCTATGCACTCTACTTGCTACTCTACTGCGCTGAGCGTTTTTATGGGTAGAGTTACTCTACTCTACCAAGTACTTACATCATTACTCTACCCGTGTAAACGGGTCTTTACCGTTGCGGTAACTGGAATTCATTGATAAATTCACTAAATTTAAATGAATCAACTGTGTTAAAACAATTATTATTATCATCAAATTTAGACAAGATCTCTGTCAAAAACTTGACAACATTGATGTTGGTAGAGTGGATAGAGGAAAGAATTATCTTATACTAAAATACATAAACCGCATTTGAGTATGAGACCAATCGTTTCCTGAATACTTGATGAGAACTTTAATATAAGAAATATATCGATAAAGTACATTCCAGGGCATTAAAAGAATCTACTAAATGACAATAACAATCTCCATTCTAATTTTTTTTAATGGATTTTCAGATTTATTAACTCATCAGTTTTTTTCTGAAAAATACTGTGTGTATATTTTAGAACAATACCGTTACAATAAAACTTTTAAAAGTTTAGAACTTCTCATTATTTATGAAATTTTTATTGTGCAAAATGAATAAAACAATTTTTTAAAAGACTAATCGCGGCATTTGTTTCATTACTCTCTGTCTTAGTTGTAAAAACGTTTACACCTTCAGTGTGATATTTTACTTCCCCTTATTTTTTATCACCCGTTCATCAGCATTTGAAACGGCACATTAAATATGTCGTCACCCTGTACAAGTGTATCACGTACACGATCTAGGTTAGTCTGATGCGGCGGCGGCGTCTTTTGCTCCCTGGAGGGTATTATCTTTATACATGACAAGTGTAGAAGACAAGAGCTCCTTACTAAACTGGAATGCATACTTCATATTAAACATACGCATTTTTGTGTAGACTTTATTGTCGTTTTTTAATCGCCAGGGAGTCACGCAAGGAATTTTGTGCAGTGTAGGTACATTATATTTTATGCAAACATACTATTTTTGTATTTTACTGAATATATGATGTATTCCTAATAAACTTAAAAAGATAGCAAGTAAAATATGTAATAAATTTAAGGCTCCAAGTGGAGGAATTTAAAAGAGCAAGCAAAATATAGTTTGACCTATGAACTACGGAAGGTATTGCGAGAAAGAAACTAAAGATATTCTGTAACTAAAAAAAAATTATCGATGTGCAAAATCTAAACTTTGGCAACTACTAATAAATAACCACTCACTATAATATGCGCTGTATATAAGCAGCATGTCCCCCCTGAAATATTGGAGATATATATTTATATATATATATATATATATATATATATATATATATATATATATATATATATTTATATATATATATATATATATATATATATATAATACCAAGAAAAGGTTAATGCGACTTATTATCAAAATAAAGTTAGTATGTATCGGCATAGCTCGCAACAATGGAAAAAAATATAATAAAATTATTTATGACTATTGTTCGTCTTCAGTACGTTGCAACTAAGTTAGAAAAGGACCATGTTAACTTGAGAAAAGATCACGACAGGAGTAATGCGATCAATTTGTGGCAATCATGTTAGAAGACTCTGATGATTTCAGAGCAACAACTAACATATCTTATAATTCGCGTTAACCTTTTCTTGTTGTTTGAAGCGTTCTAAACATTTGGCATTCCTTTGCTCAGGTAGCTTAGCTTCCTACGTGGATGTGTTAGTTGTTGCTGTTGAATAGTCAGTGTCTTCTAACAGTATCACTAAAGATGACCAATAGTCAGAAATACGTATATACGGTTGCCTTCGATCTTGTTGTCGAAAGATTCTACAAATTTGATTTTACCTCAAAAAATTACGAAAATTTTCATTTACGGAAATTTTTTTGGAAAATTTTGAGGAAAACTCTACTTGACGCTTTTCAGAATAGTAACAGAAGTGAGCATACAAATTTTCAAATCAATCGGTATAAAAATATTATAATAAAATCAGTTTGAAAATTGTTACCGAGACCTAAAATGCGCAGGCAAGTGGTACATTTGACCCCGTTTTATGGCTCTCTGTACCAACCCAGCTGTCCGCCCTTTTGGATTTAGAGTTTTTAGGGGCTAAATAATGAGCCATGAAAATGGCGGCCATATTACTTATCGTTAATCTTTCCCGAAAAATTGCAACTTCACCCCTGTCCGCCACCACTTATGTATCCACTCTCGCGTCCGCCCTTTGGGATTTCGTCTAGTTATACCAAGATCTTACTCTGGGCAAATTTTCAGCTATATTATCGATCGTTACTTTTTCCGAAAAAAATTACAACTTCATCCCTGTATAGCCACCCCCTGTACCACGAGGGGCATCCGCCTGTAAGGCAAAGTCTTAACCCAGTTACAATGAATATATTCCAATAGAGAAATGTCATATTACTGATCAGTTTAAAATTTCGCCTCTATCTCTCCGACTATTAGGCAAGCTCCTCTTTCCTTTATCTAAGCAGTCAGATATTTCGGATATTTTGAGCGGTGTTGCCAATCTCATTCCTCTAGATGTTTTTCAAATAAGGTGTTAACCATAAAATATTTACAGGAAAGAAAAGAAATAACTACAAACCATTAAGTTTATTTTTGTTATTAGTTTGTTGTAGTAGATTGGTAAATACAATGAAAAATATAGGCAAATATCCGATTTATTTAAAGATACGAAGAAGATATAACTCTCAAAAAGATCCGCAAATCGGATTATTACACGGCGATTGGCAACATTGACTTTGGGCGGCGCTATAGACGTCCTAAAAGGAGACAGATAGTTGAACGATATTTTATACAATGTCTATCACCGGGTATGGATTTATTTTTGTCCAAGTTTTATATTGGTCCACTATTTCAAATGCAGTTCAAACAGACATATATTAAATTGTACGTTTCGTTTTAAATTCGTTCAATCTGTATATTTATTTCATGTCATTCAGTAAGATAGACATACACTTACTATAAAAATAAACTGACGTTTAGCAAACGTCAACCCTTTACCAAAATAAAATAAGTTTAAAAGTAAATAAGATTAAATAAAATTAAATAAAATTAAATAAAGTTGAATAAAGGTAATATAAGTAACAGAAATAAATAAAATTAAATCAATTTAAACAGAATTACGTAAAATAAATAACAATTAAATATAATTAAGTAAAATTACATCTGTAAAAGTTTTACCTGTAAAAACACTGCTTCATTTTCTTTTTGCTTCATTTCTCATATAAAATTTCATAAGAAAATGCTAAGGTTTATTCTGCTCATTTTTTGAGCGTTTTATGGTGGGGGTAGAATAGTTGGTAGGGTCGTGACGTATATTTGCCAAATAAGAATATCAAGGAATATGTCTTTACTTTGGTATCAATAGAACCAGGCAATATCCTAGTATAAATTAAATAAAATTATTTGGTCTTTTTAGTACAACTAGTTAAAGGTCCCGTCATTTCGGAAGGCATCTAATTTGCATATTATGAGGCATGTCGAAATTGTATAAGAACCGCCTTTGAAGTTGGTGATTGGATACTGAAATTTTAACTAAAAGACAGTGGTGTGCACTATTTAGTAGATACAGCTAAAACATATTATACTGAATAAAGGCGATTTTTTAGTTTTCAATAATTTTGAACATATAGCCAACATTTGAAAAATTATCAGTAAGATATTTGATGGGACAAAAACAATAATACCTTCGTAATACGTTTTACCTGAACAAAAAAACTATTGTTATTGTACAAAAGAATTATTAAGTTCTGAATATTGACAAGTTTAACAAAATGGATTTTTAAAATAGTAATTAATTGTCAAGCGTATTTTCCAAAATATCAAATACCAATAAAATACCAAAATATTAAAGAGTGACGATAATTATATGCTAATGAACGGTCCCAATTACATGTACCTAGAACTTCTACCTGATTTAATTCTTTTCTTGGAAGCCTTTTAGTGATATAATAAAGTCACGTACATGAACATGAACATAAATATTCCTATCTTTGGGAAAGGCTTAATTACATGAACCTATCCGATTTAAGACGTTTCTTGGAAATATATATTAGCGATATAATAAAGATTACCGTCAATATTGCTGTCCTTCTAAAATACATATATGCACAATTTGTAAATGAAAATTTTAAAGATATAAAATAACTCTATATACATACCCTTTAAAAATTTATATGCCTAATGTGAAAGTTTCAAAGAAGAACAACAAAATCTAATTTAATTTTCTTCCGAAGAACACTCGCTGTCACTATCGTCACTTCCTAAGTTTATCATAATGGGATTAATATCTTCTTGACGGTCTATTTGGACTTCGGATGTTAAACAACTGTCTTCTATTTTAATTGCATGATGACATCGTTTTCTCCACTCATCTGGGGTTATTTCGGAAACTCGTTTTTCCAACAGTTGTCTCACATCTTCCAATTTGAAAGTTATGTTAGTTTGTGCGATATTATTTTTAATCGCAGCCCATATTAGCTCTATCGGATTTAAATCCGGATGGTATAGAGGTAACCGTAAAGGAGTGTGACCATATTCACGCAAAAGTTCATCGAATTCATACCTTTTGAAACGATTTTTATGGTACTTAATCAACGCATACAATTCGGGTTTAAAACTTTGAGGGTTAAATGTTATATTGTTTTTAATCAGCCAATCAATCATATCTTTTTTTTTTGGAATTACTATTAGGCGGAGGATTCACTTGCACCGAATGGTATGAGGCATTATCGCAAACGATTACTGAGTGAGGCAGTAAATTTGGAATTAGTTTTTCCTTTAGCCATTTGCGGTAATTCGTGGTATTCATTTCTAAGTGGTAGTCACCGGATTTACTACCAGACTTAAATATTAAAAGCGCGTTTGGAATAAATCCCATTTCACCACCAGCATGCACTATTATTAAACGTTGACCATTCGAAATGTTCATCAGTAACCCTTTACTAAAATTATCATTCCAAGTTTTCGACAAAGTATGTCCACTGTGTACATATGTCTCATCGAGGTAAACAATGGGTCTGTTTTCGTTTCTATAATGTTTGATAAGTCTTAAATATTTGATTTTCCAAGTCCTTATTTCCGCCTTTTCAACCAACAATTTTCTGTTGTCCCGTGCTCTTCTCCAACGGAAATTCATATTTCGAAGAATTCTTCGTAGCGAGGCTTCTGATACTTTAATGTCCAAATCTCTCTCAATTTTGTTCTTCAATTTATTAACAGTAACACGACAATTCTCTGTTCTATGAAAATCATGAATTATACGCCGAATATCTGTAATTTGATATTCTGGTAAATCTGTCACAGGTGACTTTCGTAAAGGCCTCTTTAAAGAAAATTCAATTTTGTTTTTATTATCTAGAGACCGTTTGCTCTCTTGTAGTATTCTGGATACGGTCCGTACAGAAATGCCTATAACGACGGAAATATAATCAGCGTATAAGTAAAATGAAAGATGCAGTCAGAAAAGATCTGGAGAAAATGGGAGTGAGAAAATGGGAAATAGTGGCACAGGACCGACAAACTTGGAAGGCAATAGTAAATGCGGCAAATACTCACGAAAAGTTGTAACGCCATTGATAATGATGATGATGACGGAAATAATAATTCAAAATAATTGGTATATTGCAGAAATAATTCTTTAAATTTTAAATAGACAACATAAAATTGTTCTGAAGCTATTTTCTTGTGGCATTTTAAAGTAATTACTATTTAAATGGGAATAAGCCACAATTAAAGGTTAAAGTACGTTTATTGACGTTTCAATTTCCACTTCGGAAATCGTTCTCAAAATACAAACATTAGTAAATTACTAATTTTTACAAGTTACTAATGTTTGTATTTTGAGAACGATTTCCAAAGTGGAAATTGAAACGTTAATAAACGTACTTTGACCTTTAATTGTGGCTTATTCCCATTTAAATAGTAATTACTTTAAGACAACATAAAGAAACAAAAAAGTACATTGAGAAGTAACTCAAAACGATAGTAGAAAATTAAATAATGAATAAATAAGAGCTTTCTACGAAAACAAGAGCCTATGAACTCTTTCTACACATATGGAAAATGATGACGATCTATTACTAAATGAACTATCTAGGGGAATAATGACAATTTATCAAAATTATTTTACAGTAAATGTGGTTATTATTTTACAAAAAGTTATGGTAAATAAAAATGAAGTAGTAGTGGAAACAAACCATGGAATTGTAGATGACCACATAGTAATAGAACTACCTACAGATCAAGAAGTAGTAAACAAAATAACGAAGTAAACGTAATATAAGCTAAAAATAACGACTGTAACGAAAGTGCAGAGAATGAAAAAAAAAATAATTTGAAAATGCTATTTTCGACACACCCAATACAAAAGAGAAGCGAAGGTAGGCAAAATGGGGTACAAAAGCAGAGTATAAAAGATTGACAAACAAGTGACATTGAGAACTAAAAGTAAAAAGTGTTGAATATCATGAATTTGAATATCAAAAATTAATACTAAATGCTTTGTGAATGAAACTCCTTACCTGTTGCTTCAACAGTCTTATTTTTTACCATTAGCAGAGTGTCCATTTCACTTTTCATATTTTTAATATAATTATACACATTAAATATTATTTGACGACCCTGCTCTTTAATAACGCTACGCTTTTTGTCCGTCCATTTTCAGCAAAATTGTTCAAAAATAAAATTATCTAATATTTAACACACACAACTTGTTCTCAACTGCACTGCTGCAGTACTGAGTATTGAAATTATTTACTGCTAAGGCGTGGCTTAAGTAGAAATGTCAAATTTTGACCTCTGCCCAGTGCGATAATATGCAAATTAGATGCCTTCCGAAATGACGGGACCTTTATTTGAACTTTTAATTTGGTAAAAACAGTGTTCGTCAACTTAATACTGTTTATACGTTTATACACTCAGAGTTTGTCAACTAATCGGTTTGGCTCTAATCGGTCTTTAGATCTATCTATGAAGGAGAGTTCCATAAAGTGAACATTTCATTTAAAAAACCTAAAGTAGATACGTGCCATAAATGTGATGTGCTGGGTAATAAAAAACTCAAAGTTACTGAAAGCGAAGATTAGAAAACTAAAATAAAAGATGAGATAAGTATTCATCACACTGCTGCAGACAATGCATATTGTAACGATACGATCGTTAATAATCTAACATTTCGAACGTTAGCAAAATTACAGTCAAATATTGAAATCTAATTCTTACACTAGTTCGTTCGTTTAATTACAGTGAATATTTCCGAAATTTTGTAATGCTTGATATTACGATACTCCCTTATTACTCCTTATTTTAAGCTACCACTGATACTGATATAGTCTTTAGTCACCATACCATGATATGTGTGTCTTTCATATGCAACGTAACAATTTTGTTTCTCTTTTAGTTTTGCTTTATACTAACAACTTCAAAGTGTTTCAAACGATATGTGAGTTTGGTTTGAGAAATTGTCATTTAGATCAAGGAAACGTTTCTCAGAATACGTTGAGTACTGTTATGTTAACCTATTTATGCCCAGCGGTTTTAAAAAACAATATGTCCCTAAGACATAAAGAAAAAATATAAAGAACGGCTCAACAGGTGCGCATCGTAAATGCTATAACGCGTTTTTATACAGCAAAATAAAATCTTATTTTTTATTTTATTATAAATAAAAAAAATTATTGTATTGTATAATATATATTGTTTGTTTCCTTAGAGTCCATAAAAACTATATATTAAAAAGAAAATTTAACATCACTTCTTTTTTCTTTAAATATCATGTCTCTTATCAAACGTTAATTGCCATCATGTTTATAAGTTCTTACAATGTTTCTCTATCAGCTGCTGACTGAAATAATAGGGATCTTCACTAATTTTTAAATATTGTTAAATTCAATAGGTTATAACATATATAAAAACATATCAAACATAAAATTGTTTAAAAATATATATTTCTTAAGATAAATCAATTCTTAATTTCAATTCTGATGGAGGCTAGAAAAACGGCTCCTCGCAGCGAGGCTACGGTGTGTGACGTCAGCAGTCGTATCGACAACTTGTTTTGTAAACGTATTTACCATAAGTCTGACCAGTTCTTTAAGTATTTAATCACTGATAATGAAGCCAAATAAGTGGTGTTTTGTTCCTGGGTGTCTAAATACATCTAAAAACAATTCTTTTTATTCTTCAAAGATTTTTATTACAGTTCCAAACAATTTAACACCATATTCACATAAAATTGTCAAACCACAGATTTTCATATCTGTACCTCGGAGGGATACAACACTATGTCCATTTTTTCAATTTTGACACTTTTGCAGACTAATAATTAACTTTTTTAACTTTATTTAAAGGAATAGAGCAATAGGTCCTAAACCATTTGCTGATAAAGAAAGTGACCTTTAAAAGAACACCAAGTCAATTTTTACTTAGAGGGATAAAACACCATGTGGACAATGTTTTGTCCCTCTACGCATGTGAATTACCGCCGCGCATATTTCTATGATGAGAGGTAGACTGTTAGTGATCTAATAATAATACGTTTGCCATTTATGGTGTGTTTACAGAGGTGTGTTACTAATGATAAGAACAATGAACCGTAATTCTCGTAGTAAAAAGATTCTTAAAGTACCTACTAAAAAGTTCTGTGAATTCTTCTACTGCATTTACAGGTAAGCTACCTTTTTGCTCATTATTTTTAAATTATTAAAAAAACATAACCTCAAAAGGGTAATGTAGTGATTTGATACCAACCTTAGACTAGCAATATTATTAAATCTTTTACAACCAATATTATACGCCTTGTTTAATTTCAGAATCAAATAATACAGCAAGCAATGATGTTTTAAATGAAGAGCATATTATTAGAGATGCCTTGAGTTTTGATAATGAAAATCAGTCCGATATAGACAAAAGTTCTGATAAACTATTCGTAGTGGAAATGAAATAAGATCTACATTACTAAAATGGGCAGATACCATCATTCCTGACAGTAACATAGAAGAAATCATACTACGGTCTTACAAATGTTACGGCCAGAATAAAAATGGTAGCATTAATACTTGTTTAAAAAAGTAAAAATTATCATTCAGAAGTTTCTACTAAAGAGTAATACCCACATGGAGGCGGACACTGTCCATGCGCTGATAGAGCGAAAGAGAAAAAGTAATTTTCATGACGAAAACCAGGAGATTGAACTTGTTAGGTTTCGAAGGCGACACCTTACATTGCCAAAAGATTTGCAACTGGTATCACAAAGTCCAATACTTATATCACAACAAAGGTATAACGATCTATTGGCATTACTGTCAAATAATCCTACATTTTGCCATGATTTTTATCAAAACTTAAAGCATACCTACTAGTAATACTAATAGTGACTATCCAGAAGGAGACTTACTTGAGGATGACTGAGTGGTTTGTACCTAAAATGCTATTTTTACATACATATTTGTATTTGTAAAGGAAAATTGTATGGTTAAATAAATTTTGTCGGTAAAAGTCAAATAGGATTGTAGTTGTTATTGAATACCCCATGCTAACTCTTACAGTACAATAACTTTATTAGATGGATACAACACCATGTCCGTTAAAAGGGTTAAAGAACACAGGAACAAATTTGTTTTTGATTATAATAAATGTATTATGTAAATAACAATAAACAGAATGTTCTAGTAAAATATTGTTTCGATATCTCAATAAATAGCTGCAGCAATAATACTTTTTGGTGAAAAAAAGTTTAAAACTGCTCTCCTGTAAAGTTTTAAAAAAGGAAAATAGTGTTGATTCCTTCCGCGGTACAGATATTTGCATTTATTTTTTTTCTAACTTGCATAATAACTGCCTTTTCTAGTTTTTCCCTCTCTTTGTAGCAAACACCACTTATTTGGCTTCATTATCACTGTATAAATACTTAAAGAACTAGTTACACTTCGTAAATACGTATACACAACAAGTTGTCGATACGACTGCTGACGTCACACAGCTGCCAGGAGCCGTTTTTCTAGCCTCCATCAAAATTAAACTTAAGAATTGATTTATCTTAAAAAATGTATATTTTTAAACAATTTCAGTTTACTATATTTTTATATAGTCTATAATCTATTGAATTTAATTAAAAAATTAAAACTTTTAAGAACAATAAACAACGAAAACCAAAAACTTCATATTCCGTACATTCTGATGGAAACATGCATTAAAGATCTCTCGGAAAAGAACACAGACTTCCTCAAAGTTACACCGCTAGCCTACCGCACTCTCTTTATCTAAGCACTTTTCCTACCCCGAACAATATTATCCTACTGCACAATAATACCTGTTTGCGCCAAGAAAATAGCAGCAACTATTTTCTGGCTCGGCGATGCCGGAGACTGACTCTCGAAAGCTGAAGCCATCAACTCAGATGTTTCACAACTGAATTTTAGTGTAATACACTAGTTTTGGAGTTAACCGAAAATGTACAAACGGCTACAGGAACAATAGCAACGAGAACAGCAGTTTCTGTTACCATCAGATCAAACACTCACAAACACAATTTTGATACTAACTTTGCTAGACCTAGGGTATTCACTAAAGACCGACCGTTTCTGCTAGAGTATTAATCTGGTCGATCGTACCCTGTCTTAAAGCATTGATCTGAGACAAACCTATTCTTTCCTGTGACTAAGTACTGATTAGTCGCTGTCCGCTTTTTGCTGGACCTATTATTGATCGGCCAATTCTATCTCTATTACTTTGTCTCGTCCTTCACCGCGTGTGTATTAACACACCGTAATTACCGTTTAGATTTTATGACATTATTAATAGTAATTTATTTTGTGCAGGTATTACACAGTGAGTCATCGAGTCGTCAATACAGCCGTTTCTAGGATTAACGTATAAATAATTCCGTACATATTATTATCTCAGATACAATTTTGTTTTATTATTTTATTTATTTAGAATATATTTTTATTTAAATTAAACCTGAGTTTTACTGAATCTGTTGTCTTACTTTTGTACGACGAACCAAATTTAACACAAACCCAAAAGATGATGATGCATTTTAAACAAGGACATGTCATGTTAAATCTCAATACATAAAAATGTACCCTACCCAATTCCTAATCTGAACAACAATGACATAACACTCCATATATATTAAAGTTCATCACTACTGGAGGAAAATCTACACCGCTGGATAAACTCTCGGTATAGCATAATTGTAAAAAACCGGTGACTCTCATTCTGATTAGTTTTATAAAATATAAGCATTTTTTAAATATTATTCATTTTTGCCCGAAGAGAAATTCTAAAAATATTTGAATCCATCCTGATTTCTTCCTCATATGTTAACCATTGACTCGAAAATATATGGCTCTTAATAACAGGTATGACTATAAACGAAACAGGATCTTCCTTTTTATAATTCATCGGTTTTAACACCTCCACAGGTCGATAGCTAATGCATAATGCATCAATTTAAAAAGTTTTCTGCGTGGTAGCCGGCCATTTTTTGCCTGTTCTATTATAACAGGGTTGAATTTAAAAATAAATGAAAGAGCTAATACAAAACTTTACATCCATCTTCTTACAAATAATCAATACAGACTGTATTTTGTTACCTGTGTTTGCAATTTTTTATCAATTTACCTCCTAACCGTGGAAATATGTCTAGTGAAAACAATTTAATGTCGAATTTTTTTTGTTTTTATTTAGAATTGTAAGCACTCAGTGGTGCCCATTATTTGCATTTTTTTTAGGCAATCAGTTAATGTCAATATTGGAAGAGGAATATAATGTACTTGGATGTGTAAATGTTTTTCCTTGCCTGATTAAATCTGATAAGGTAAAATATCACTGTCATTGTGACAACTGTCAAAGTTATTATCATTTTTAGATCTCTTCTGAAAAATATTGAATTTTGGCGGTTTTTTTAGTAGATACTGTGTTGTAATCAATTTCCTCTGGTAATTATCGCAAATTAAAATTATTATCTTTGAAAAACTTGATTTGGAAAAAGTATATATTTGTCAAATTAGCATTCGAAGCGGATTGATCGTTCTCAGTGTGAGATCGGTTTCAGTTCAGTGGTTAATATTTTTAGTACTATAGATTTGGATAATGAAGAAAACAAAACACAGCTAAGTGAAAATACAAGTCCAAGTTTCATGGCTTCACAGGTATTAAAACCACAAACAAACTTTTTTCCCAACTTTTCAGGTAAGCGATACTAATAGTACTAATGTAAATAAGTCGTTAATTACACATAACAAAAATAAATATACACAAGGAGATCAAGGACCATATTTTATTTATTTACAAAATAAAGATGGAAATATTGGTAAGTTACACAAAATTGCAACACCAAGTTTAATACTAAATGCAGAACCTACAATAAAAGATAATATAGTTAATATTAGCGTCATTGGTAGAAATAAAGTTAGAATTGAATGTAACTCCTATAAAAGTGCAAATATCTTAATAGAAAGTAAAAACCTATTAGACAAAAATTATGACTTATACATTCCAAACTTTTTAGTTCAAAAAAGTGGTGTAATTAAAGGAGTTGATAAAGGTATTTCAGAAAACGAATTAAAAGACATTATTGTTTGTAGATACACTCTGAGATAGCGCGT
>NW_027313015.1:0-24227 GCF_040954645.1 Diabrotica undecimpunctata
CGCGCTATCTCAGAGTGAAATACTCCAGCTTTCTCTGCTTGATGCTTTTTATGATCTCAGTAGTCTTGTGGAGTTTCGAATCTTTTTCACCCAGGAAACTTTTAAAATTCTTCTATAGCAACACATTTCGAAAGCCTCAAGGCAATTTAGATCGATTTTATTCACAGTCCAGGACTCGACACCATAAAGTAAGACCGAGAACACGTAGTAGCGAAGTAGGAGGATCCTCAATGCCAATTTTAGGTCTCTGTTACATAACACCTTGGACATCCTTCTAAAAGATGCTCTAGCCTGCTCTATCCTAGATCTAATTTCGCCGTGACTTTAATTGCTGCCCATGGTCAACGATTTTATCAACTTGCTCAACTTTGGTATTATTTACATATATAGACGGGTTTATATGCTGTTGTTTACTTATTATTTCGTAGTATTTCGAGTATTTTGGTTTTCCGTATGTTCAGATCCAGACCTGCCTTCCTACAACTCTCAACGACACTATCAAGTAGTGTTTGCAGATCTTCTTGACTAGTAGCTAGGAGTACTGTATCGTCCGAATATCGCAAATTATTGATGACTTCACCGTTCACGAGTATTCCTTCTTGTTTTTCAGAAAGTGCTTTACTGAAAATTCTTTCGGAGTAAACGTTGAAAAGCAAGGGTGACAAGAGGCATTTCTGCCGTACTCCTCTTTTAATATTAAGAGCCTGTGATTCTACACCATCTACTAAAACTGGTATTGTTTGATTCCAATATGAATTTGCAATTATTCGAACATTTCTGACGTCCAAGCCAATGTCTTTTAGAGCTTCGATCAATACAGAGTGGTTAACACGATCGAATGCCTTTCGGAAGTCAATAAAACAACAGTATATGTCTACAGGTATATCTCGACATCTTTGAGCAAGTACGTTCATTCCAAACAGTGCCTCTCTCGTTCCAAACCCTTTACGGAAACCAAACTGTGCGTCATCCAGATATTCTTCGCATTTATTGTAGATACGACCATGTATTACCTTTAGAAAATTTTTCAATAAGTGGTTTAACAAACTAATGATTCTATAATCAGCACAGGTTTTTGCTGTTATCTTTTTGGGTAGAGCTATAAACAGTGAATTAGACCAACCGTTAGGTAGTTGTCCGCTGGTATAAATGGTATTGAAAAACGAAGTTATAGCCTCTAAAACATTGCTATCATTTCTGGGCCTGGTGTTCTATTATCTGTAAAAAACGCCTTTTGTGTTGTTCTTCCTATTCTTTGTTTATCTTTTTCTTATGACTGCAGTTCTCCAAGGAATATATATTATCTGATGTTAGCCAATCCATTTTTGCTCTTGTTTTTTTTTCTACCAACAAATTTTTCGCCTGCAATAATTACTGCTGACTTCGTTTTTGAGTTTATTCTATGGTAACAATATGACTTAGGATTTTAACATCTAACGAGATACTTATCTTGTTGTACGCTTCTGGTCAATATTCAGACATTTGGAGATCCATTTTGCAGAAATTTCTAAATCGACGTGAACTATATGATGTACGCGTTCATATGAAATATTCAGTGCCTCGGTATTCGTTTTAACCTAATTCGGCGGTGTGATATAATCATGTCACGAACTCCATCGATATGTACGAGAGTGGATACAGAAACTGTGGTGTTAAAATTTCAGATGCAATTCTAATATTCCAATTGTTAATATCAGGTATCAAGAGGCTTTGTATTTGTGTGTGCAGACAGAAAGATTACATTAGATAAGATTATTTTTGCCACGAAACTATGAAAATAAATATGTTAAATTTTTCATCTTACCTTCGTTTATAAAGTTAATTAAAATATAGAATAGAGATTTCTTTAATATAACAGATTGTTGATGTTAATTGGTAAAATAATGTTAAGATGGATTAACTTTAGGTAGAGATTTGGAGAATGGTCTATGATTAAGACATGTCTTGTTTAAATCCTTAGTACGAACAATCCTAGACAGGGTTGCCGCAGTTGTAGTGGATGACGATGCCTGACGATGTAACCCCATATTAAAATAGTAATTTCGTGAATTCTCCGGACATTTAGTTGCCACGATGCTATGCAACAATTTCGATTTTGCCGCCAACGCTGAAATTCAAAGTTTATAGAGATCGAGCCATTTTAACATTTTGTTACTAATTTTCCTCTTCTTTTTTTGGCATCAAAACCCTGGATGGGTCTTTGCCTGTCTGGCTATTTCCTTTCATTCAGATCTCTCTTGGGCCCTTCTGCTTTATTGTCTTATATTCATGGTTTTCAGGTCGTCTTCCACGTCATTCATCTCGTCCTGGATCTTCCTTTTTTCCGCCTTCCTACCGGCTTCTACTTGTAACATTTTCTTTGTCGTTTTCGTATGGTTTTCGTGTGTTTTTTGTCGCTGAACATGTCCCAGCTATGATAACGTTTGACTTTTCACAAATCTTACAATGACATACCTTTCATTTAGTTCATTAACCTCGTCGTTTCTCCTGATTTTCCATGTGCCGTCTTCCTCTTGCATCGGACCATATATTTTTCATTTTGACTGATTTCATTGTGCAAACTATGTTTCCCAAATATACGCGCTATCTCAGAGTCTTTCCCCAGCTTAGCATTAAAGTCGCCTTATGTTATAACAGCATCGTGTCTTTGGACATCGTGTCTTTATCACATAATTCTTGAAGTTCTCCATAGAATCTTTCAACCTCGTCTACATCATGTTGTTACTATCGTTTGTCCGAACATTTAGTTGTTAGGACTCGCATATTTTTTGTTTATCTAGAGGACTTTATTTAGTCCGATATCCGAGGCTGTATCTTCAGTTCTATGAGCCAGTATGGATTATTTACCCCAGATAGGTGACTAACCTCACCTTTAGAACCTCCTCTATCCGGGCTTGGGACCGGCAGTTTCATTCGATGAGCTGCTCAATTCACCCATTAGACAACTCAAGCGAAGAAGGGGTGAGAAATACAAACGTCAAAGAGCAGTGCAAAATTCAAGATATTGTAAGATGGGGAAGGCAGCGTAAGAGGATGTGGTACATTCATGTAAGACGAATGGATGAGAATAGACTCCTAAAAATTGCCCTAGAAAACAACTCGCGCGGTTCAAGACCTCTTGGAAGACCACCTAAAAGATGGAGAGATAGTTGGCAATCTACCTCCCAGGAAACTAACCAGAGGCAGCTTCAGAATTAAACAGATCAAAAGATCAAAAGAAGTAGAAGAAGAAGAGACTTTATTTAGTATAGATATTGCTCTTCTGCCCTATAGCGTTTTTGTACCGTATTGGGTGGTCCATTGTGCCATGATTCCTAATATGCAAGCCTAGATATTTATAGTTTTCTTAAAGCATAATATGTTCGCTATTTTCTAATATTACTTTTTTGTATTAGTTCACTTCTAATCCCAATCTACTGTATTGTTCTATGAGTTTCTCTTTATATTCCAGATCGAAGTGGTCCTGTGCTATTACTATCTAATCGTCTGCGAAGCACAACCTATACAGCGCCTTATTGTTGTTTAGTGGAATGCCAATTCCTTCACATTTCCTTTTCCATATTTTTATTGCCTGTTCAAGGTATATTCGAGAAGGCGTTGGAGAGCTGCACCATCCCTGTTTTAGGCCTTTGTGAATTTTACAAAGAATATATACAGAAATACGAACCTTTGTATTTTGTAGCTTTTTAAAATGCTTTATCCTCTAACAAATAAATAAATACGAATATTTCCCAAAGCAAAAGAGTGCAACAGTTAAAATTTATTATAAGTGCATTTTGTGAATTTAAAATTTTGTGAAAATTAAGCAAATATAAGTTTTCAGTATTTTGTTTACATACTGAACTTTCATCACTATGGATTAAAATCCATTAGATATTGTAAAATTTTGTATATTGTTTATGTCCAGAGAAGTAATATAACAGCTACTACGCAAAACTCAATTTTTTGCTAAAAATCAAAGCCGAATGTTGCACTGATAATTAAATATGTCAGTCTTATGCCATTTGTATGTTGTAAACGAATTCCGACGGAGATTAAACATCGTGACAGACGAAAAGCATCCAATAGAGCTATATATATTGAGAGTTAAATACAATGGAATGCCAAAAATAATACAGGGAACAATTATGAAGGATTACTTACAAGTAATAATAAAAACAGATTTAAATTGCTTTTTATGGCATCATATATACACCAACATAAAAAAGTCTTTTTCCAAATAGTTAATCACATAAGCAGATTAGTATCGTGGGGTATCACATACCCCATTATACTGATCTGGTTAGCTTAGCTTACTTAGCTTCTATATTTTCAGGCGTTGTCAAAAGTTGAGCATGCTGTTTCTTTTTCGCTATGGCAGGAGCATCACATTTTGGTACTGGTGACACAATTTGTAGAAGTTTCGTAGGAGTTGCTTTTGAAGTTTTATGAAAATATGGATCAGTTGGCTACTTCTTTTGAGTATTAAGTGAGAGTGAAACAGATGTGCTGGATTGAGGATCCAAGGCTGAGCTAACACTTTCGTCATCATTGTCCATAGAGTTGGACTCCAAGATTTCTTGCAGGTAAGCGTAATCAGGAATAGAGGAGGACAGAGAACTAGTACAAACAAATAAATTTTTGGAAACACGCTCATGATGTTTATTTTTCAGTCTTTCGATTTCCTTCTCTACATTAGGGTTGGTACCTGTTGCAAAAGAGCTCTTAAGATTCCAGGTACCCATGTTAATATTTGATTTTACTATTTTAAACCTGGAATTCTTAGCCCTTACCCAATTCTTTTTCGTCTAAGAGCTGCCAGGAAATGGGGATCGATATTGTTTTCTTTATCGTCATCATCACTGCCTATTCCCTTCCGCATTACACTGTTAGAGCGGGTTGAATCGGTATGAAAATACACTCTGGGCCAAAATTAACCAGCCACCTTAAAAATGGGTAATTTTTGATTTCTTATATCTCCTAAACCTCTTGTTCGATTTAAGTGATTTTTTTAATATGTTATAGCCTTATTCCTTGACAATATCTTTAGAATAATATTGTGGCTTAAACAGGTAAATTTTAATTGTATACCAGGTGTACGAATCAAAATGTGTTTTTTTCTTAAAGTTTGCATCGCTCTGTGGAATATTCTAGCATTTGTAGAATACTGAAATTAAATCATAACTATAGCCTCATGCTTCCTCAACAGTTTGTTTTTTGATTAATTCGCTTATGTTGGATAATACAAAAGTTAGCAGTTAACAACTAGACATGTTTTTTATCAATTTTTATCTCCGCGGAAGAGAAAAAATAATCTTCCGTTAATTAGTTGCCGCCTCTAGCCCTTAGGACTTGTTGGACCCGGTTTGGCAATCCATTCATGATATCCTGGATATCAGATTGGGAGATATTGTGCCACTCCTCTACTGCAGCTGTCTTTAGCTCTTCAAATGATGGAGGGGCTGGTACTCTTCCTCTTTCCCGTCTTTTGAGGTTGTCCCAGATATGCTCAATTGGGTTAAGATCGAGAATGTGTGCTGGCCATGAGAGAACTTGAATCCCGACCTAATTAAGGTACTCACGGGTAGATCTTGCTATATGGCAATGTGCATTGTCATGCATTAGTCTGAAGTTATCACCAATGAATGGTGCAAAAGGCATGACCCTCCTCGGTAAGCCACTGTTTCGGTTATAGCGCATGCAGCAAACCTTTCATTTTGACGCCTATAGATACGTTGGCGTTCATCTGGACCTTTTAGGGCTATTCTTCTTTCACCTGAGAACAGTATATTCTTCCGTTCAGTCATAGTCCAGTTAGCATATTCTCGCGCAAAATAAAGTCTAGCCAGGACGGTGGTGTGGGAGCAGTTGTGGTGCGTGAGCTGGACGAAAAGCCCTCAAGTTTATTTCGGACAGTCTTCTTCTAATCGTTTGTCTACTCACACTAACGTTTTTCAACTCAGGAAGAGATCTACGAGCTTCAGAAGCGGTGCAAAAGCGATTTATTCCATCATGCTTCTCTACTGTGCCTAAAAACCTATCGGTAAAACTAGAGGAGTGGCTTTTGTATTCTGCTATCAGCCGGACCGGCTAAACCTTCTTTTTTATAGTAAAATTACGCTGTTAAATAAACTACTATTTATAACACGGAAGAAAATAAAAAAAATATATCAACTAAAATAGATATCCAAATTAAAAACGTTTATAATCGAAACGCAAATAGTGGAAATATAAGAAATCTTGTCAATCAATTTTGCAGTGTAACAAAAGGTGTAGTTAATATTATTTATTTAGTTTAGTATCCAACCTCGTTAAGTGCCGCAATTCCACTGACGATTTCCTTCGACTGCAATACCTGCATAAACGATTATTGTAATACAAATCATTCTACGGCATTCAAAACCAACATGACGGCTGAACCTTCAAACTCGCACGTGAGCCTTAATTTATGGATACGAAAGATGCAATTTTGTTTCCTTTTTCAAGTCGATACTCTTTTTATTATGTTACCTTACTAGGACAACCGGTGTCATTACATGTATCTCAAGATCTTGTTCTAATTAAATAAGTCAATATAACATAAAAACTAAACAATACAAGACAAGTCACCGGCGGCGAATTGGGTAAATAAGAGGGTAAATAGAAAATAATTCTCGTTAAAAATTAAAATAAATATAAAGATAAGGTATTACTGGGTTAATACACGTAAGAAAATCATTAACAAATTGCTCTAATTTAAAATATTAATTTTTATTTTAATAGTTTGTTAATTGGTAAAAAATGAATAGAAAGATTGTGCAATATGAGGAAAATTAAATCGACTGCGCCGAGCTTTCGACTCCCTCTCTGACGTTTTCTTCAGGGTTTCTTTTTTTGGTGATTTTTTGGTGGTCGTGTGGAGATTTATAGTAGCTTGTTGCATTAGTAGCTCTAATGAATTTAAAATAGTGACAATATCTATTGGGTCGAAAGCCTTGCGAAAGTCTATAATATTAAAAGCATCAAGAGTTGATTATATTATTATAACTAAAGCTCGGATTATAGGCAAAATGCCTTTTTTGCCTATTTTGCCTATTATAATTGTTTTTTGCACTTTTTGCCTTTTTTCGTAAATTCCACCTATTTGTGCCTTTTTAAAATTTCATGGTACTACCCATGATATTATTCTATTACTAAACCATTCTATAATAAAATTTTGGGTCAATAATAAAATATCAATGGTTTGTTTATAAAACAGATTTCTAGAAAAATGTACCTGATCAAGACTTGAGGGTTAACTATTTGGAAATCCTTAAGCTTAACGCGCTATCTCAGAGTTTGTACAGTCGGTTACTGTATCAGAGTTTAGTCACAAATTGCTATATCCTAGTTTAGTTTTGTTGCGTATACCGAAAAGCAAAGAACACGTTGTAAAACGTTTTAGACATTTGTGTGAAAAGATGACCCATCGCACCTTATTCGGAACTTTCTCTAGAAGGAGATGGAGCATTTTGTAAACCATGCCGCAAATCGGTAAGTTTTATATTTTCTTTTTTTTTTCTCGTCCCACAACATAACTAAATTCTAAAGCTGTTTTAGAATTCCAATTATTTTTTTTTAAATTCTCAGATTTCAAGTAGAAAAAAGTACTTTATTGACCAGCATTGTGGAACCCCACTTCATAAACGTAATTTGGAAAAATTAAATTCCTCTAAGTTAGCCCAAATATCTGTGCGGGATAGTTTAAGCAGTTCAAAAAAAAGGAGGAAGGCGCATTTAAATTTTACCGGACGAGAGTACATTGAGAAAACATACTGTGGAAAAATGTTATGTGGAATGTATTTCAAAAATTAAGCGGGGGTTACATGACAATTTTTTGTGTATTATCGTGGATGAAACGACAGATGTATGCGGCAGGTATATAGCTTATTTAATGATTGGAACGAAAACTTCGCGAAAAAACCTTATTTAGTTGCCGTTAAAGAATTGGAAAAAAACAAACAATTTAACAATAAGTAGATTTATACAAGATAGTTTAACAAACCTCTTTTACCCAATGCTATACCAGTGAATAAAATAGTTTTAATGCTTTCAGATGCTGCGACATATATGTTAAAAGCTGCTGTTAATTTAAAGATTTTTTATTCTAATTTAATTCATTGCACTTGTGTAGCCCACGGGTAAATAGAAATGCTGAAGAAATAAGAAATCTGTTTCCGTTGGTAAATAATTTTATAAATTCTATGAAAAAAAAAGGACTTCTTGTAAAGGCTCCGTTGAAGGTGCAAATATATAAAGAAAGACTTCCCGGTGTCCCTTTGCCACCTAAACCAGTAATTACAAGGTGGGGAACCTGGCTCGAAGCAGTTTTTTTTACTTTGAACACTGCAATGAAATGGAATTAGTTATGTCAGAATTTGATGATGATACTATAACTCGCTTATATCAATGACAATTATAAATTAATAGTTACCACAATTACCTTATTACACAAACAAGAGATAAATTTATGTGAGTCAGTAAAATTAATAGATAATTTAAAGACGAAAATGAAATCGGCACCTGGTCACGTCAATTAGTCAATACGTAACGGTCAATTAATTTAAAAAAAAAATCAAATATGTTTTCGACAAGAATGAAGGTTTTTCGTTTTTATCTAATGTTGCTAAAGTTTTGAATGGGACATTTTCCGAGGAATTTCAAATTATGCCAGATTTATTATCCGCTCTAAAATATGCTCCAATTACATCTGTCGATGTCGAACGTTCGTTTTCAATGTACAAATTAATTTTAAGTGATCGAAGACATAGTTTTAAGACCGAAAATATTGAAAAACATTTAGTTGTTTCTATTAATGATAAAATTTTAAGTGGTTACAATGTTTAATTATTAATTTACAGTTATTTAGTTACTAGTTTATTTATACTAATGTTATGATTATGATGTGTAAATATACCTGCCTTAAGTAATATTACGTTAATTCACTTTGTACAATAAATAATAAGTTATATTCCTTTATTGCCTATATTTTGCCTAAATGTTAATATTCCCTGCCTTTTTTAATAAAAATCTTTGCCTATATAGGTGCCTTTTTCTTCAATTTTTGTTGCCTATAAATTCTAGCTTTAATTATAACGAATGGTCCTAAAGTTTTGGGAAAAATTTCAAAAGCATATAGCTCTGACCACAATAATTTTATATTTTTATTAAATTATTCAACAATTTAACTTAACTATCCTTATTATAAATCAAAATTCAAATGACAGACAAGGGACCATTATTTTCGATTTGCCTAATAATTCCCCTGGCACGCTGCATCATCCTTTGGACGACCTCGGCGTCAATTTCTCTAATTTTTGTATATATGCGGCGTCTTAACTGTTCCTGATTTTGTGCTTCCCATCCGTTATTATAGACTTTCCTACTTAATATTGCCCAGAACTCTATTGAATTTTATTTCATCAGGTACATTTTCGTAATCGTTCGTGTAAAACCCATCGTTACCCTTCATCTCAGAGTTGGACAAAGTAAAATATTTTATTTACATTTTCGTAATCGTTCGTGTAAAACCCATCGTTACCCTTCATCTCAGAGTTGGACAAAGTAAAATATTTTTCATCGTCCATCACGATCAACTATAACCTGTTAGGTTATAATTTTTCTCTTAGCGGTGCTTCGTTTTATAATAAGTTGTTTAAACTTTTGCTGATTCCAAGTTGCAGTAATAAGCAGCACGGTTTTCGGATGGAAAGATTTCAAGTGAGGGTCGTAAAGTTTTATTTTTTCTTTAGAAGAGGTTATTGCCATCTGAATATCGTATGTCTAATTTTTTTCCATTTCCTTTTTAATATCCACAAGGAATCTAAGTTCCTGTAGTTGGCTGTATACCATTTGTAACAAAATTTTTTATTAAAAATCCTTTATAAAAGGTATATAATTTAAAAACCCAATCGGGCTATATTACAAAACGTTTTCGGAATCCATTTCCATCATCAGTGCACTAGGTGGGTATACATGTATTGAGCCACTAAATATGTGGGTAAAAACCCGTTAAAATTTGTTTTATAAATTTGGTTTACATTATGTTGTGATAAATTCTAAGATGTTAATGTTACTAGTGGATTTGGTAACATGGCGACGTATGACTCCACGTGAAGGACCAGGACCAGCAACCAGAACAATAATAGTACTAGTAAAATAAACAGGTTCCCCTGTTTTCCTGTTTATCGAGACAACATGAATAAACATAGCCTATTTCTTCTAATTTATGGAAACTTTTTTGTTTTTGACTTGGTTTTATGTAATTTTAAAGGGCTACAGGACGTATCTCTACTTTTTCAAGGCAAGTAATGTCTTTTTTATGCAATATATTTATATTTCCGTTTTTCTGTGGAACGTATCCACCGCATGAAACGGGACCTTACTGTATTGCTGCTTCCACAAGTGATTCATTTCAACAATACTTACATAAACTTAAAAATTTTTGTAATTATATACCTATTCACAATGCAGATAATTACTGCAGGACTATCACGATTTGGAATAGCAAAGCTGCATTTGTTAAAATTTAGTACACAACTCAACAAAATAAAGCAATCATTTGTTATTGAAAATGTAATGAAAATTCATTGAAAAACCTAACAAGCATGAAGGCTATTTGCAATGTATTCGTAAAATGCATTTTGTAGTTATTATTATTCCGATCATTGTACATAAATATTGTCATTGTGTAACGAGGAAATTTTTTTTTAATTATAACTTTATCCTTCTTAAATATTGGAAAATTTGTAGTTTTCTTTTGGTACTTTAAAAAAAGTATACAAATCGGAATTTTTTTATGGACAACTCACATACTTTTCACAGTAAAAATTTGACAAAAAATATAATTTTTATTTTAAAGAATTGAACTGTGAAGAAATAAATGAACTGTGATTGTAAAAAGTAAACGTAGTATACGTCTTCTTCTTAAAGTGTCCTCTCCTCAATGGAGGTTGGCTACTACAATTTTAAACTCTTCTCTATCTTCAGCTGTTCTTATTAGCTGTTCAAAATTTAGCCCTGTCCATTGTCGGATGTTTCTGAGCCACGATAGTCTTTTCTTTCCTAGGCCTATCTTTCCCTCGATTTTTCCTTATACTATAAGTTGGGCATATTGGTACTTATTATTTCTTAGTATGTGGCCTAGGTATGATGTTTTTTCTAACTTTTACTGTGTTAAAAAGTTCTCTTTCCTTGCCTATTCTATGCAGCACTTCTTCGTTTGAGGTATGCGATGTCCATGAAATTTTGAGTATTCTCCGGTAGATCCACATTTCAAGGGCCTCCAATTTATTTACGGTTGATGTTTTAAGGGTCCACGTTTCAACTGCATATAGAAGAGTCGACCAGACGTAGCATTTTGATAAACGTAGTCAAATTTCGAGTTTTATTCGAGAATCACAAAGCAGTTTTTTTATTTTTTTCGAAAGATTTTCTGGCCTGTTTTATTCTTGATCTTATTTCTAGATCAGGATTTAGGCTGCTATCGATCCAACAACTCAGGTACTTGAATCTGTTCTAAAATGTGCCCATTTATTGTGCAAGGTTGAGGGTACGTTTTGGTTTTTTCGGATTGATATCACTTTGGTTTTTTTAATGTTTATTTTCATACCAAATTGCTCACAGGTCGAGTTGGTCTTAACGATGAGTCGTTGTAGACCTAAGTTGGAAGTCCGCAATTAACACTGTATCATCGGCGTATCTGATACTGTTGATATTTACGCCATTCACCTTGACTCCATCCTTGGAATCCTCCAATGCTTCTTTAAATAGAAACTCGGAGTAAAGATTAAACAGCAGAGGCGACAGAACACATCCTTGTCTAACTACCCTCCTAATTTCTACTTCTGCGGATGTGAAACCTTCGATCCTAACTCTGGCGTTTTGGTTCCAGTACAAGTTTTTTAAGATTTTGATGTCTTTTCCATCTAAACCGACTTCTTGCAAACGTTCTAATAGTAGGTCGTGTCTTACTCTATCAAATGCTTTTTCGAAGTCTATAAAGCATATAAATATATCTTTCTGTTTGTCGTAGCATTTTTGGAGGAGAACTAGTAAACTGAACAGGGCTTCTCTCGTTCCCATGCCGGCTCTGAATCCAAACTGATCGTCTCCGATGATTGTTTCGCACTTTCTATAGATACGATTATGTACGATTTTTAGTAGGACTTTTACTGCATGGCTCATAAGGCTTATTAGACGGAACTCATTGCAGTGTTGTGGGTTTGGCTTTTTTGGTAGTGGGATGAATATTGACTCCAGCCAATCTTGGGGTATTTTACCTGTATCATAAATGCGATTGAATAAAAGGACAAATATTTCGATATTTTCTTCGTTGTTATTTTCCAATCTTGGTTCTTCTCGTATGTCGTGAAAAAGAATTTTAATATAGTTTTCCCATTCTTTCAATTCATCTTCCGTTGATTCTAACAGTTTGCCATCCGTGTTCAGCATGGTGTGAAAAGTCGTTCTCTTATGAAAAGTCATTCTCTCAATATGTAGTATACGTAGTATACTACATGTTGTATAGTTTATGTGGGTGTTAAATATTATGAAATGTAGTTAACCCTAAAGACAGCGACGGAGTCGTTGTTTAATACTGAAAACTAACCCTTTATAAGAAAGTATGTTTACAAAGACAAATGGAAAACATTCCCACACCACTTAAATTGTTTTTTCTTTTAACTTATTAGTGAGAGAGTATTTACCCGCTGTGTAGTAACTTCTGTCGGCTAACTTAATAATTGAGATTGGAAATAAATGAAAAGCTAACAAACAAAATATATTTTTAAAGCAAATTCATCTTATATGGACACGAACACAGATATTTCTGAGAAAGAAAATCCAGATCATGTCCTGTTCACGATTAAGAAGTGGATTCTTCCAGGTTTGACATACTTTGCAAACAAATATTATTGTTACAAACACGGTTTGCGGTTAGAATCGCAAAAATATTATGGAGTAATTAAAGTGACAAACACCGGACCTAATTATGTTTATTTACAATCTACATAATTACAGATTATTAGGTACATGTGTTACTGGTTTTGGGCGTAAAGAAGAGACATCCAATGATCATTGATTGATTTCCTTTCACCTTATTCTATTTTGATTTAGTTTTAAAATAGGTCTTGGTGCCAGGTTTTATCTAGTCTTCTTCTGGCTGTACCGTTGTTGAATAATTGCCCTACTAGCTCATTTCCATAGTGAATGGTACGTTCATTTTGTATATCGAGATAGGTTTGAGTATGGCTTCGTAAAGAAGAATCGCCGGAAAACATTTATAATATATACTAGTCTGTTTTGACAAGTGTGCAAAAAAAAAATCGCATAAAATTTATGCTTCTAGTAAATGTCGTTAAATGTTGGTACTTTAGGTAGAGCGCAGCCTACATGTTACGGTTGTATGTATGTACAGCGTTAACAGGCCTTTTAGGCCCATTGCTGGATGGATAATTTCCATCGTTTTCTATTCTCAGCTAACAGCTTCCAATCTCTGATTCCCATCTCTCTGACATCTTCCATCACTGCATCTCTCCATTTCTTTCTTGGTCTTCCTCTCTTTTTTTTGCCCTCAGGTACTCTCCAAGCAATATTCTTGACTAGTCTATTACCTTGCATTCTCATACTCTTATTTTTGTATTACGAGATATATCTTTGGCCTTCATTATTTTGCTCATGGCTCCAGCACACCTGTTGCTCTTGGTCAGTCTCAGGTTGATTTCAGTTTCTTCTTTACATGTCTGATCAATAAGAGTACCTAAGTACATATATTCATCCACCTTCTCGAATTCTACAACTGATCCATTCTCCACCTCCAATTTAAAGGATCCCCTGGTGCTTATTCCTTTTTTGCTCGAGATCTCCATGTACTTCGATTTATTAATATTAACTTTCAGTCCCATTTTAGAGCTTTCCCGAATCAGTCTTTTTGTTATATTTGATAGTTCTTTTCCATTTCTTGCAATGAGAACCACATCATCAGCGTATGCTAAGCATTGGTGCTCCTTGTATAAAATAGTACCGGACCTATTTATCCCACTAATCCTTACAATTTTTTCTAGAACTATATTGAATAGCAATGTAGACAACGGGTCTTCTTGGCGAACACCTTTTTTCACTTCGAATTCTTCTGAGACTGTACCGTTGCATCTCACAGCACAAATGGTTTGTCTAATTGTCATTTTTACCAATCTTATTATTTTTTCTGGCACTTGGAATTCTTTTAGTGTTTCTATTAACTTGTTTCTGTTTATTGTATCGTAGGCAGCTTTGTAATCAATGAAAAGTACTTGTGCTGAAATGTTGTATTCATAGCAATTGGTCAGGATTTGTTTTAGCATAAAAATTTGATCGGTTGTTGATCTTCCTTTCCGAAATCCTCCCTGGTATTCTCCTAGATTCTTCTCTATATATATTTTTAATCGTTTTTTAATTAGTATGGCGAGTACTTTATACATTACTTCTAATAAGGATATTCCTCTATAGTTTGTGCATTCAGTTCTATCTCCCTTTTTGTGTATAGGAATTATAATCGACTTATTCCATTCTTGAGGCATTTCTTCGGCATTCCATACTTCTAGTATTAGCTCACCAAGTTTGTTTATTAAGATCTCTCCTCCATATTTTATGTTCTCTGCCACAATGCCGCTCTCCCCGGGACTTTTTTGGTTTTTCATATCTTTTATTATTTCTTCAATTTCTTCTCTTGTGGGCTTTGGTATTTCTTCTATTACTATTTGAGGTCTAGGAACATAACAATTTTCTTCAGTAGTCACTTCGTCATTTAGTATCTCTTTGAAATATTCTTTCCACCTTTCACATATTTGGTCTTCATCCACTATCAGGTTTCCTTGCTTATCTTTTACATTCATCGTTCTTCCCTGGTACCCAGTTTTAATGTATTTTACTTCTTTATAAAATTTTTTTATTTCATTTTTCTTGTAATTTTCTTCAATGCGCTTAATTTTATTCTCCATATACTTTCGTTTCCGCTACCTTAGGATTCTCTTTACTTTTTTTCGTTGTACGGCATACCTTTCTAGGTCGTCTTGTTTTTGCGAACGTAAACTTTTTAATCTCAAATCTGATCTTTTTTTAACTCTGTTCATCACCGGAACATTGGAACCAAAATTTTTCTTCCCAAAAAGACCCTTCTTCTTCTTCAGGTTCCTTCTCCTATCGAAGGTTGGAAATCATCATCGCCATTTTAATTTTATTGGCCGCGCTTCTGAATAATTCTAATGAGCTGCAACCGAACCACTCTCACAAATTTCTTATCCAGGATATTTTACGTCGTCCTGGGTTTCTCTTCCCTTGTATTTTCCCTTGCATAATTAACCTAAGTAATACGTACTTCTCGCCCCTCATTATATGATCCAGATATTAAATCTTTCTAATTTTAACAGTTTTTATGACTTCACATTCTTTCTTCATTCTTTGTAACACCTCTATATTAGTTACTTTTTCAGTCCACGATATTCTGTGGATTCTTCTGTAGCACCACATCTCAAAGGGCCACTGATTGGAAATCAACATAATCGTCTGTCCTAAACATCTCGGTAAAAGATATATGTTCTCCGACTTTAGCTGAAGTATCTGAAATAAAAGGGGTAGAAAACGGAGTAAAAGGGGATATTTAAATTTAACGCCAGAAATTAAAGATATTAAACAAAAAATTGCAGAAAAAAGAGCAAAAAAAAAAGAAACAAGGTGGTAGAAAAGTGAAAAGGCAAGCTTGTGTTTCAACTACAAAGAGCACCCAAGACAATTGTGAATGCTCTGTTGAAAAAGACGACTTGGACGATGCAGTTTTGAACTGTTTTTGCATTCACGATCCAGAGAAAAATGGATCGTTGTCAAGTGTGTAAAAATTGGTGTTACACTAAATCTGGAGATGTAAATCCTCGACATAAAAAAATTTGTATGTGAATTGTGCACGTAATTTTTTTATTCTTACAAATACCTATTTGTAATATTTTTCATCGTTTATAATGTCTATTGGATTACTATTTAAATGGGAATAAGCCACAATTATTAAATGCCTACAGCCTACACAAGAAATAATACGAGGAAAATAACAATATCATACATAAAAAGGATTATCAGAAAAACTTAAAAGGATAGGTAATAAATTCAACATTTCAACAACATTCAAAACAACAAACACATTGAGATCTATTTTGTCTAAAACCAAACCCAACAATGAACAAGAATTGAAAAAGAATTGTATTTATAAAATATCTTGTGAATGCGATCAGTTTTATTTAGATTAAACATCAAGGTTATTAGGGATAGATCTCAAATATGTAAACACGCATGGGATAATGAACATAGAGTTCAACGGAATGACTCAAATATAGTCCTAAAAGAAACGGATGGTAAAAAGAGAAAAATCAAAGGAGCAGCTCCAATTATGCTAAATGAGACCAATTGTGTCGCAGATTCCTCGACAGAATGTAGTAGGATCTGGTCAGTAACATATAGAGGATACATCATTTATGTTCTTTTGTTCTTTGTATAACAAACATATAAAATCAGAATTTTGTGTTTATTGAAAGTGAACTAAATGCACGACCAAATACTTACCAGGTCGAGATAGTATTATGAGGATTTTTTCCTGGTTTTTCTCTCATAATTTACTATGGAATCACTAACAGGAGAATTTTTACTGTCATCATGGCATGTATTTGTCTTTTTAAAGACAAATTACATGGTTTGATTTTTTTCTGATGGATATTCTCAAGGTAAAGTTGATTTCATCTAATCGAATGAACTATCTTACAAGTAAAGTCATCCCAGGAATGCAACTCAACAATATTGGCAATATCACTTTAAAGTTGTCTACTTTAAAATATATAATGTATACATTTTAAAGTTTTAGAGTTGTCAGTATAAATGAGTCAGATAAAATTAAATTAATAGAAGAATTGTTCACCAAGTAACAAAAAAAAACAAAATTTGTTTCATTTACTATTTACTAATGTTTACTAATGTTTACTAATGTTTACTAATGTTTACTAATGTTTACTAATGTTTACTAATGTTTACTAATGTTTACTAATGTTTACTAATGTTTACTAATGTTTACTAACTTATGTTTACTAATGTTTGTATTTTGAGAACGACTTCCGAAGTGTAAACTGAAACGTCAATAAACTTACTTTAACCTTTAATTGTGGCTTATTCCCATTTTAATAGTACTTACTTTAAAAAGGCCACAAGAAAATAGCTTCAGAACAATGTCTATTGGTTTAATAAAATAATTTGGTAGTTACTTATTTTATACAAAATGCAACGAGTCCATCATGGACGTTTCAAGAGGTCCATCATGAGCGCCTTTTATGAACATGATTTTCCTCCTAACAGGATTTTAGTAAATTATAAATAAATTTTTATCATCACTTTTACAAAATTTTAAACATTTGCATTTTGTATAAATAACAGGGTGTTAGGTGTTCATATTTAAAGCCTGCTAAGTAAATAAAATTATTATGAAGCTATTTTCTTAAGGTGTCCATCATAGGCACCTTTCCCATATGCTGATGTGCTTCTCTGTATATTTCTTTGTTTTCAATCACTGGTAACATCATTTCTACTGGACACACTATACCTTTAAGTGCTCGAGCTACAGCCCCCTGCCATCGCCGATACTTTTGTGTATTCAATCCAATTTTAATTGGTTTCGTTAGTTAAAATTTCTGTAATTTTATTCTCTTGTCGTCAATTAGACTCGTAGATTAAATTTGTTTACTAGATTTGTGTTGACTGGTCGAATCCTATTAAACGAGAATATTTCAGTAAATCAAGTGCAGTAATTAATTAAAATAAATCAACTCCATCGCAATTGAAAATCATTTGTTTACCCTTTTAAAGCAGTTTGTAGCAATCATTGATAAAGGATTTCTATAAACAGGGAAGCTTGAAGAGAAAAACAATGTGATTAAATAACAAAAATTTATTTAGCTTAACATTTTTAAAAAATATTTCTTTAATTATTATGTACAGCGAAGTCAATTCGTAAAATATTTATTATATAGAAATAATATCACAGTAGGCAGAATGTATTAATTAACTGTCCCAAAGACATCAGAATCTTGGAGACAGGATAAAACTACTAAACAAGTAATATATACAGTCTATTTCAGCGTTTATATACACTATGGCGCAAATGAACGGAATAAACGGAATATTCGAAAGAATTCCTTTTATTTTTGGCGTCAACCATGTGAACGTAATGACGTTGTTAAAGTCTTAACATATCTCCAATAATCCCTCATCATTTTTGTTATAATAAATAATCAAACACGAAAACATATTCTATTTATTTTCGATATATCCTCAGCTCAAATAAAACGAGTTTTTTGTCTAGTACGTTTTCCGTTGAGACGCCCGCTAAAACAGGTGGTTTCTTTTAGTATCTAAACACCCTTCGATATTATTTTACCACCAATTTTCCTCTTTTCAATATAAAAAGTTATCATTTTTACGACCGCAACTGGTGATAAACGTTTTTTCTCTAGTACCAACCGCTTCGCTAATTCGTTACTAAAAACAAGTTTTTTGTCTACCCTATAAATCTTTTAGTTTTATTAGTTTTGTTTTATTATTATGCAGTTTATTCGTAAATATATAGAAAAAGTGGCTTTCTAGAATTCACTGATGCGACGTTTTAGAGTTCGTTAAAACCGTTATAAATTTGAGGTGCTTTTTTCCTATAAAATGTTGAATTGAAGAGACTTCGTTCTCGGTCCTCGTACCGGACAGTAGTTGCATACCAGAATCTTCTCTTAGACTTCGTTCTCGGTCGCGTACCTGACAGTTCCTGGCTCTTTACTTGTATTGTAGAAAGAAGACAATTCACAACAGACGTCATTTCTAAAATTTTTAAATGGAAATGTGGGTATTGTAATATATTATTTGAAAGATCTTTTAAATACCTATTCGGCCATATTAGTATCAACAGTAATTGATTTACTTATTGTCACAAATATTATTTTAGTATTGGTATGATGTATTTATTGACACCTAAAAATAAAATTTTGTAAAGGCCGCCACTGGTAATCAAATGTCTTATCTACCTACTTTTACCTACATTGATACTTGGACATTCAAACTTAATAAACTTTCTGTCAAGTGATTATTAGTATTATTGTAGTAGACGTATTCAAAAAGTCTTTGGATCTATCAATATGAAGCTGACTGAAACGCAAAGAATTGAAATTCTAATATTTATTGGTTGTGAAGATAAAACACGTACGCAGAAAGAAGTATTTACATTATGTAATAATAAATACCCACCAACCGAGAACCAATTTCACAATCCACTGTAAGCAAATTTGAGAAAAAATTTAGAGAAATGTCGCATGCCTACATAGTAAGTTTAGTACAAGAGCTTACGAAAAATGATTTTGATAAACGAATTGAATTTTGTGAAATTATAATGGAACAAAATAACAGAGATTTGATTGTTTTTAACAAATGTTATTTGTTTGATAAAGCTACATTTCTACTAAACGATCATGCTAATCGTCAAACTTATTTGTACTGTGCTAGTTAAAAATTCACACTAGATGCTAGAGTACCGTACTCAATACATAAGAAAGTTTATGTTTGGGCGGGATTATTGGACTATACTTTTTCGAAGAAGCCTTAAAAAGTCCTCGATATTTAGAATTTTCTTCAAAACTTCTTCTTTTCGAATTGAACTGGTTTTTTCCAAAACAGAAATAATTTATGACTGCAGCAAGACGGTGCGCCTTCATACAATGCTGTCTTGGTGCGCAACTACTTGAAAAACGTCTTTGCAAATCGGTGGATAGATTGAAGAGGAACAATGAATGACCGCATAGGTCATCTGATTTGACTCCTCTTGATTTTTATGGCTATTCTTAAAAAGTAGAGTTTACTCTAAAATAAAAAGGGATTCTAACGAATAGCCTGTTAAAAAAATAAAAATCAACGGGTTATAGGATTTTTCCTTAGAGTCGTCGGTTTACAAAATATAAATTTATTCCTTTCATTTGCACCATACCGTATGTACATCAACACATCATTTGAAATAAATAAAAATACCAACATGTTGACCATAAAATAAATTAAATCTAATCATAAACCAATATTAACTAGTAGGTCATAAATGCCTTATCATAATTGCCTCCTAAATATAAAAAATAAAAAATAGTCCTACAAGGACTACTATTTTAGCCATTTTTCAATCTTCTGGTATCGTTGCTTCTTTTCAACATATTGGATAGGGAACTAACGATTTTTTCATGAGACTAGTTGATATAGGTATCTAACAAGTACTTCTGTTAGATAGCATTCCAGAAGAATGGAGCAATCCATGTTAGAAATAATACTACGAGACAAAGTAAAAAAACGAAGAGGTCAGAAGCAAAACCAGGGTGACTGACGTCATCGAAAGGGATACCCAGACTAAAATGTAGGTGGGCAAGACAAATAGCTAGAATGACAGATGGACGATGGACAAAGTAGTTATTGGAATGTAGACCAAGGGAAGATAAGAGAAGCGATAAATAAAAAACTGGATGTTATAGACGGGGTTGGAAATACGAGAAAGAGATCTATGTTCAGCAAGGTACTTTTAAGGCTAGATGATGATAATGATAAAGTTTCCGTATGTTTTGTTTTAGTATTGAACTTGAATTTACATCAAGTAACTGCTAACTCAATTCATTATTGTTTTTTATTAATAGAAAATAGTCTGGCCAATGCTTTGGTTCCTTAAGACCTTCGTATCTCTTATCTAATAATCTGTTGTAGATTTTGGTTCCCCACCGTCCCTGCACTAATAAATCGTTTAATGAACCAAACCGTTTGTTATTTTGAGATTCACAGGCCGACATGATTTTTTGCTATTTTAGTTTGACATGTGTCCTTAGCTAATACGGGTACGCTGATTCAGATGAAAAAAAACATTGTGAGATATTATGTACTAGAGCAAACAAATACCTTGTTTTATGAGTGTCTATTTTATGACTTTATAAAGAAAGCTTATCACGGTTACTTCGGTGTAAAGCTTGGTGATCAGGACAAAGCTTGGGATCCAGACAAAGTGTGCTATCAGTGTGTCGAACTACCGAGAAAAATGGACAAAAAGGTACACGTAATTCTTTACACTTCGGCATTCCTATGGTATGGAGGAGAAACCAAAAAATCATGTAGACGACTGCTACTTTTGCTACTACGGTATTAAGGGTAATGATTTACCTTCTGCTAAATGACCTGTATTTCATGGATCAGGAATTTCTTATTCCTGCACCTTTTCTTTACACCATCCAACAGCAATCATTAGATAAAAGTTTAGACGAAAACACCGATGAAGACGGATTCAATCCTGAGATAGACCAACCTCAAAAATTTATATCCTAACTGAATTAAACGACTTATTGTGAGACTTGGGCCTATCGAAGGATGCTGCACAAATTTTAGGATCACGACTAAAAGATAAAAATCTATTGGCTCCAGGTACACATTTTCGTAGTATATAGGTATCGTAAAAAGACTTCGCGCGATTTTTTCTCAAGAGGGCTCACTGGTGTATTGTCATAATATTCCTGAAGTAGTCAGGAAACTGGGTGCTGACAATTATGATTCCACATCATGGCGGTTATTTATTGATTCTTCTAAGAGAAGTCTAAAGAGTGTCTTGTTGAGCAAAGGCCTCAGTGCCTTTTGCTCACTCCGTGAATCTCAAAGAAACATATAAGAATCTTAAGCTGTTGCTAAATAAAATAAAAGTATAGCGAATATTGTTGGCAACTCTGTGGAGATAATATAAGTTTAATCTTAAATTAATATCCATGCTTTTGGGTCAGCAGTCTGGATTCACAAAGTATCCTTGTTTTTTTGTGCGAGTGAGACAGTCGAGCAAAAAATTTACATTACGTTAAGAAAGAGTGGTCACTCAAAGCAAGACTTCACATAAAGTTAGGATTGATGGTGTAGTTTGTCAAAGCTTAGTGATAAACAAGGTGTCTGCTTTAAATATCTGTGCGACAAATTTTCTGCACTTACAAAGCTGAATTTAAAGAAGGAATTTTTTGTAGCTCTTCAAATTTGAACCTTAAAATTGGACAGATTGTTCCAAAATACAACGACCCAGGATGAATCTGAAGCACGGAGTTCTTTCCTAGAAGTCATAGACGGTTTTCTGGGAAACAAAAAGTGTTCAAACTATAAAGAAATTGTAGCCGATATGGTCGAAAATTATGAAAAACTGGAATACAATATGAGCGTCAAACTTCATTTTCGGGATTCCCACGTTGACTATCTTCCCGAAAATCTTGGAGTTGTCAGCGAAGAGCAGGGAGAGAGGTTCCATCAATATATAAAGGAGATGGAGAGACGTTACCAAGGAAGATGGGATATAAGACTGATGGTTGATTACTGCTGGACCTTGAAGAGAGACTCGATTACAAAAATCCATAAAAAAACCACAAAACGCAGTTTTCACTTAAAAGAAAACGGTTTTATTAAAAAAAAAACCAAATATTGCCTAATGTAGCTTGTACTGAATTCTTTTTTTAAACAACTCAATTTTTAGTACAATTTTGTATTAAATAAAGTTTTAATAAATATTTTCTCAGTATTTTTAGCAGGTTTTACGAAAAATTTTAAACACGCTTTTCTTGAAAACCTGACGTGCTGGAAAAAAACTAAGTATAAATTCGTGATCAGAACATCCCATTTACTACAAGACACCTATTAAATTTAAAACACTTTTTCATGAAAAAAAATGTAGGCCTGTGATTAAAAATTGCAAAACCTCTTAGGAGTTTGTCATTTTAATTGCAGGTTTCTTATTACTATGACCGGGGCACTTGTATTATAATTCATAATTCCAGCTTGTATAATTTTGAAAAAAAAATTAATTTCCGATATTTTTCTTCTTAAAAGATAAACATAAAACTTAAAACAATAGACGGTAAAGCACTAGAAGAAATAATACATTGGGAGTGCAGCTTAAAAAATAGAATAAAGTATATAGAAAAGTACAAAAATATTGAACCTAAATCTTGGAAGTTCTATAAAAAAGAAGTTGACTTGAACACAACAATTTGTTTGTCGTGATTTTTAACTATTACTACATTCACTTGTTGATTTGGTATGTTTGACTCCTTTAAAATAATCTTGAATCTCCTCCAAGGTTTTTCCTTTCGTCTCAGGAACCATAAAGAACATCAAAACAACAGCAATGGCACAAATTGTAGAGAAGGAAATAAATGGTACAAACATACCGTAGTGATCTCTGGTAAGTTGAAAGAACTTTGACGTAAGAGTGGCAATGATAGCAAAATATATGTCGGCGAATCCCAGTGCAACTGATTTTATATCAGCGTTAAACACTTCACTCAAAATGATAATTGGAACGCCTTGAAGACCGATACTAAAGAAAATAACATACACTAAGAGCGCAATTACTGGCACCATCGCAAAACTGCTAACATCTATTAAGGTTTTTAAATAAAAATATATTCCTTCTATCATTAAAGTGATTCCTACTCCAGATACAGATATCAATATTAAAGGCCTTCTTCCGACTTTATCGACGATGGTAGACGCAAGTATTGTAACTATTAACTGCGTTAGGAAAAACAGATTGGAAGCCAGTTCAGCAGACATGAAGTTACCGGCTGAGTTAAATATGTTCTGAGCGTAGAACGATATCGCTGAGTTACCAGAAAACTGTTGAGTTCCTCGGCATAACATCATTATGAGTACAGCTTTTCGATTTCTTTTTAGGGTGAATAAATGTAGCGGATTTGTGCGGGTTTTTGTAAGATCGGCTTTGACTGCTTTATCGATTCTGTTCAATTCAGTATCCACGTCATCTGATCCCCTTAAAATTTTGAGGCTTTTTCTTGGCACCTGAAAAATTTTGTAGTATTTAGTATATTGAATATGAAAAGTTTATTATTTTTTTTTTATTAGGTCTCACACTTTTTTGAAAAAAAGTATAATAAATATTAATATTTTGCCTTGTTTTTTTAATAGATGATCATACAAAATGATAATAAAATCTTTGGAAATCTACTATATTTTTATGTACAGAATATGATTCGTATATAATACCGCGTAGCGTATTTTTATTATTTCATAAATTTCCTAAATAGACCATTGATGATGAACTTTATAAAGGACCTACAACTTTAAAGGGGGTTCATTATTGCATATCGTTAATGAACCTCCACTCTGAGATAGCGCGT
>NW_027313016.1:0-24218 GCF_040954645.1 Diabrotica undecimpunctata
CGCGCTATCTCAGAGTGTTAGAAAGTTCCATCAATTGAATGTAAAATGCATATTATTTGTTGTTTATTTAGAGTCATGTAATTGAATTTTTCTTAAAAAGAATGACTGCCTCTGATACCTGAAAACTATGCAATCTACCCATAAATGCAAAGGTACATATTCTTGGATAGTATTTAAAATATTTATAAAATCATCAAAATATTGAATGGCTACATATGTTTAATGTCAAAGCTATTGAATAACTACAAATATAAATAATATTGGCACAGGGAAATTTTGCTTTATAATATTCCATTCTGGACACAGCCAATCACAACGGTATACTACAGTGAATGTCGTCATATACTAAATATCATTTTACCGAATAGCTTTGAAACACCATAATATGCTTTATATACCGTTACGCCATATTTCCCATGTTGCAAACTTTTTCCTGTTTATGATTTTCGATTTCCACTTTGCAAGTCTGAACGGCGGCTTATCTCATACATATACAACGAAAGTACATAGCATATAAATGAAACCAATATTTAGTTATTGTCAATAGCAGTTTGCTTCGTAAAATGGTGTCTATAATAATAAATTCAACGGTATGTGGTTAAAATAACTTTGTAAGGAAAGATATTGATAAAATTACATTACATTTTATTTGCATTGTCATAATATAGAGGTTTTATATTAGTAACTAATGTAGCCTATTTTTTTTATTGATAAATATATTGGAAAAAGAAGGTAAATAACTCATATTGAAACTGTCAGTTCGGTAAAAACACTCAGTTGGTAGGGTTTGGAATATTTTTTCATTAGGAATGCATTTTAGTTATAGTTCTGGGTGATATGAACGCGATGCTGGGAAAAGAGAAAAATATATGCAGAATCCTTTGGTAAGCATAATTTACATGATATTCCAGCAACAACGGGTATGAGAGTGGCACAGTTGGCAATGGCAAACAAAACTAAGAGTTGTTAGTACGTGTTTTCCTCATAAAAATATTCATAAAGGAACCTGGATGATACCTGGTACCAATAAATTTAATCAAATTGATCACATATTAATATCTAAGCGGTGGGCAACCTCCGTAACAGATGTTAGAATCATATGAGGCGCAATTGCGATTCGGACCATTTCTTGGTTATATCGAAGATAAATCAAAGATTATCAATGGTAAGAAAAGAGAAAGGTGCCAAACAAAGAAAATAAAATACCTATATGTTTAAAAATCCTAAAAAGAAGAATGAGTACCAGCAGAAAATAAAAGTAATATTAAAAGAAAGAGGAGAACAAAACAACATTGAAGAAGAATAGAATATCATCAAAACGACAATTACAAATATGGCAAAGGAAACATTAGGTGAAACCTCAAGCCAAAGAAACGAGGAATGGTTTGACCAGAATGCCAACAAGTAATAAATAGCAAAAATATAGCTAGACAGAAAATGTCCTACAAAGGGATTCCCGATCGAATAGAAAGGCATATGAAGAACTCAGAAAAGATGTAAAGAAATATGCAGAAGGAAAAAGAGAGAACTGTTGAATAGAAAAATACAACAAACTACACATTATAATAACAGAAGAGAGGCTAGAAAATTTTACAAGGAAATCAAGCAATGCACCCAAGGATACATAACAAGATCAACAGTTTGCAAGGATAAAAATGGGGCAATTATCAGCGAGAGAAAGAGGAAATATTGAAAAGGTGGAAGAGCATTTTCAAGAGCTGTTAAACCCAGAAAAAGAACAAAACGAAAGATTAAGAGATAACTCACACACAGCAGAACAACTAGTTGAGCAACCAACATTGGAAGAAACGATAAACGTCATAAAACATCTAAAAAATAACAAAGCACTTGGCACAGATAGAATATACTGCAGAATGATAAAGAATGGTGGACATGCGCTATGGAGGCGTATCCATAAACTAATCGACCGCATATGACACTAGAAGTCACCCAGAAGATTGGAAAGTGGTAATCATACTTCCTATTACAAAGGGGGGAGACAAACGACTCTGCAAAAATTATAGGGGCATAACAGTTTTAAATGTCATTCTACAAGATATATATCAGGAATTGTATACAGCCGCCTGGAATCGAAATTCGGAGAAGATTATTGGTGAATACCAATGTGGCTTCAACCAAAGAGGTCAACTATAGACCAAATACATATGTAAAGAGGTATACATGAAAAATGTGTTGAATATAACATACCTATTTACAACTTGTATAACGATTTCAAACAGGCTTTGATGGGAGTAGATCGACAAAATATGTTAAAGCAACTATCTATGTTAGGGATACCCAATAAGTTGGTTAAACTTATACGAATGACTCTGGAGGTGTTCCAAAGCTATGGTGAGAAATAGATGGAGATATGACGCAGGTCTTTGATATTGAAAATGGAGTTAGACAAGGGGATGCCTTATCAACAACACTTTTTAATCTAACTTTAGGAGCTGTTGTTAGAAAACTGGATATAAACGGCTGTATTAATACAAGAGCTATGCAAATATGCCCATATGCGGATGATTTTGCCATAATAAGCCGCAACAAAAAACAAAAGGGTATTAAGCGAAAAAGTTATAGAACTGAAACGAGAAGCTGCTACGTTTGGTCTATATATAAATGAAAGCAAAACAAAATATATGGAGTGCACAAAATCGAAAGAACATGAGAATCTGAAGGTAAGACAACCATACCTACAAATATGCCTCCACCTTCGCTACCTAGGCTCAATAATATATGACAACAACAACATCAGTCAAGAATACAAGCACGGATTCTTAGCGGTAATAAGTGCTTTTATGCATACAAAGACTAATGAAAAGTAATTTACTGAATCGTTGAGTCTAAGCTGAGAATCTACAAAACAGTAATTAGACCAGTGGTCACATATGGATGTGAAACGTGGGACCCTCTCAACCACTGATGAAAATCAACTGAGAATATTTGAGCGCAAAATACACGCGCTATCTCAGAGTTGGACCAACCCAATGCAGCGATAGTTCGTGGAGAATTAAAATAAACCACGAGCTGGATGAACTAATGCAGAGCGCAGATATTGTCAGATTTGTAAAGTCACAAAGGCTAAACTGGCTTGGTCACCTAGAAAGAATGCCAGATAATCGAGCTGTAAAAGTAGTCCAGAGATGGAAGCCCCAAGGAAACAGAACAAGAGGAAGGCCCCGTAAAAGATGGATAGACGACGTAGAGAGGGATCTTAAAACCATGAACATCAGGCAGTGGCGAAGGAAAGTATCCGACAGGGCAGAATGGAAGAACATTGTCAAGCAGGCCAAGACTCACAAAGGGTTGTAGCGCTATTAGAAGAAAAAGAAGAAGAAATGCATTTTACCCACTTTTTTTATGTCAATCGATTCAATGTATTAACCTTGTCTAGGCTATTGCATCTTCAAGGAAGCGATGCTCATTTCTTTTCTGTGGAGCGAGGGGGTGTGGTAAACGTGAGGACGAATGCGTGTGAAGTTTAAGAGGTGAAGTGCTAAAAAGTTGGGGTTTAAAAGATGGGGTGTTGTGATAAGAAGCGCATAACAGGAATTATTGGCAGATAAAGAAAAACAAGTCAAAGGGAAGGTACTTCAAGGTGTTACTAGCTATACTAGGAACGGCTCTTGATTAGCGTTTTTGGCTTGCAGTTTTTAGCTGCGATATTTTATGGGGATTGATTCTAATATATCAAAATACTCATCAGGACGTTCGTTTCCAATGTTGTGTAGAAGTTTTGCTGGAGGGAATGGGACATTTTTGAAGTTATACTTCTATACGCGCGCTCCACGTTGAAAATTTGTATGGGAGTGAATCTGTGAAATCATTACATATGTAAGATAATGAGTAAGAGAGAGACAGAAGATATATTTTCTCTCTCTTCCTCTCTCAAATATAAAAATGTCCCTTTTGTATATATATTGAATATTATATATATTATATATATCGTACCCTCAGTGCAAGACTGCAGTAAGTCAGAATAAGTAAGTTTCGAGATAAAGACGATTTTGTTTATTTTCGTGCTAATATCGGTGAAATAAGACACAAGTTTTAAGAAAAATTATCATTTAATTATGATTTTGCATGCTTTTCAGCCTAGAAATTTAACCTCATTTAGCCTCATCATAGAAATTTAAATAAAATAATATTAATGCTAAAAAAATTAGGAATTTCAAAGTTACACTTTTGCACGGAGAAAATTGTTAATCACTACACATTTAGTATTAGAATTTTAAGGTTACAACACTTTTGCATGGAGAAAATTGTAAAATTTGTAGACACATTTTCTGCTAGTTGTTGTCCTCTTCTCGTATATCATCTTGGGCCAAAATATTTTTATAAAAACTATGGTGGGCTTCTGGTATCATACCCGAATGGCATAAGTATACCAAATCTTTCTTTTTGGCCATTTGAATTTTTCAATATTTTTATTTAAATTAAAAACAAAAGGTCTACCTTGAGTAGAGTGATTAACAAAATGATTGAAATTCACTACCTTAGTAAAAGTTGGGAATTACGGGGGGACAATATGATAAGACAATCGCCCCGGAAAATAACATGACGATTTAATACAAATTGGGATTTAGTTTCTATAGAATAAGTTTTCTAAGAATAGATATTTTTAAAGTGTCAGTATTGTTAATACACAAGTTTTAAGATAACTGTTTTTCCTTTCATAAGAAAAAATACTTTTTGGCTTTAAATAATTAGTCTTAATTTATGTGTTTTTAATCCAATCTAATAAATAAATGGTCAAACGACATCGCACCCATTTTCTGGAAAATATAATGTCACACAAAGAACATAAAACTTACATAAATAGATTGGTCTCGTAAATATTTTAATTAATAAAGTAATTGATGAAGGAAAGATTCCTCAAGAATGGTACAACTCCGAAGTCATTTTACTATTCAAGAAAGGAGACAAAGCAAACATCGAGAATTACCGACCAATATCCTTGCTCTCACATCTGTATAAATTACTAACTAAAATCATAACCAACCGCCTAACACATAAGCTCGATTTCTATTAAACTATCGAGCAGGCTGGATTCAGAAAACATTTTAGTACATAGACCACTTGCACACCGTAAGAACACTGATACAAAAATGCACCGAGTATAATGCTCCAATTCATATGGCGTTCGTCGATTTCCATAAAGCATTCGATTCCATCGAATTATGGGCAGTGCTTGAATCTCTAGAAAATGCACGTATAGATTCAAGATGCACTAACATCATTAAAAACATATTATATGAAAATGCCACCATGCAGATAAAGCTGGACGAAAGCACAAAAACTAATCCCATAAGACTACAACGGGGAGTAAGACAAGGAGACACCATCTCTCCCAAACTATTTACCCTTGCTCTAAAAGACATTTTAAAAAAACTAGGATGGAACAACAAGGGTATCAACGTCGACGAATCATACTTAAGCCACTTGAGATTTGCAGATGACATAGTTTTAATAGCCGATAATATCCAAGAACTAAATTATATGTTACAAAATTAAATGCAGTTTCAGGAGCGGTAGGCTTAAACATGAACTACAGCAAAACAAAAATACTGAGCCGAGACCAGACAAATATAACAATACAAAATCATACCATAGAAAATGTTGAACATTATGTATATATCTAGGTCATGTTATCAAACTAGGAAAACTAAATCAAGATGCTGAAATTAAAAGAAGAACACAACTGGCATGGGGCGCTTTCGGCAAATTAGCATATATCTTGAAAAACACCTCCATTCCTCCATTCCTGTAAACTTAAAGAAAAAGGCGTATAACACATGCATACTACCAGTTTGTACTTACGGCTTGAAGACAGTAGACCTTACCAAAAAATTTGCTAAAAAATTAGAAACAACGCAAAGAGCAATGGAACGAATCATGCTTGGAATATCACTAAGAGACAAGATTAGAAACACCGAGATAAGACGTAGAACGAAGACTAGGGATATTGTGGAAGAAATTGCAAAAATGAAATGGTGCTGGGCAGGTCAAGTAGCACGATATATTGACAACAGGTGGACACGGAAAATTCTAGAATGGAGATCAAGGACGACAACAAGAAGCATGGGAAGACCTCAAAAAAGATGGGTAGATGACATAAGAACAGTGGCAGGCAAACAGTGGATTAGATTGGCGCAGGATAGAGAAAGATGGAAGCAATTGGGAGAGACCTACATTCAGGAGTGGATGGAAAATGGTTGACAAAGAAGAGGTCAGAAGATCCTTAACTTACATAATTAGAGTAATAAACATTATAATTATGAAGACACTAGGTCAATGATAAGGAATTTTTTAACATTTTTTAAGGCAACGCACAAATTCCCAGCTCGAAACAGGGACCTTACGCCGTGAAAGGCAACAACTCTAAACTATGGTATACATCTAACCACTGGGAATTTTCTTTTTAAATTCTAAGTTGTTTTTAAATTAGTTCTCAGACAGAATAGTAGTTCCACTCTGGATATAAAGTCTATATATTGATGAATTAATATATTTAGGTAATTTAAATTCATTTAGGTATATCAAACATACTTTTCATTAATATCAGTAAATTTGGCAACGCTTCACACATCAATGTATTTAGTACTAACGTACCTAATGAAATTTTGCATATTTCAATAATCAAAGTATTAACGTTGCCAGCTTTCAAGTGTGAAATATTTTGTTTCGAAATATGGAAATCTATTAAATTATCTCTGTGTATTTACTGCTCTAACTATATTTCGAAACATTCGTTTTGTTATAATTGATGTACAATTGTTGATTGGTTAATTTATAATGTATGTTCATTTAATTTAGTGGAAAAATTTATGTCCTACCATTATTGTTATATTATTTTTAGAAAATTAAGTTGTTCAAATATTTAGTAATTTGTTTTGAACAGCTATATACAGTATGAAAAGTCGATTTTTAAAATCTATATTAGAATTTAAAACCACTATAAAGAAAAATGATGTAAAAAACGAATTTATTAGAAATGTGTAGAAACACAAGTAATTGTAAAAACATATTTAAATGAAAAACACTGCATCAATGCGTCATATATTTATAGATTTTTTTAAGAATTTATTATAAATTGTACATAACTAGAATGAATAGGAAAATTTTTCAGTAGACTGTTATTGTTGTCACTAATTTTTCCAGGAGTGTGGAGCGGAGAGCTTGTTATTAAAAAAAAATTGATAAACTGAAATATATATATATACCTACCACTAGGCTTGCTAAACGTAACTTAAACATTATTTAAAGTCGTTTTATCTGAAAGTTGGACAGTGGAAGACCTATCTGAGGAACAGTATGGCTTTCAACGAGATCAATCGACGGTGGGTGCAATGGTGGGGGTGAAAGAGATGGCTCGGGTAGTGAACGCTGGTACACAACCTATTAGGAGCGATTATGTTCTGGTCTTACTAGACGTCAATTGAACTGAAGTTTAATTCATCTTCAGTTTAATTTTCCAACTTGGTTCTCGGCCAGAACTGAATTCTCGTGCTACAACGAATCATCTTACAGTGCAAATGTACTCGCAAACAACGTACCTTTAACATCTAATGAGGCAATGTTAATGCAGCAAAATCATGGCGTAATAAACAATTGAATAAAATAAAACGGCCACTCAACATCAACATAATAATAAGGCAAACAAAGACACTGTAACCATTTTAAAAGTTTCAGAAAATGTATTATTATAATTCCTAGTCGTCTATCCGCCGAGCCCGGAAACATCTAACCTACCCCAAGGATCAAACTGTAGTCCTAATGGTTCCGATCTTAGCCGCCTTAAAATTGGAGCATTCGTAACCTCCCCGCCATTCGTCTCCATTTACTCTCTTCATTCATTTGAACGTAAATCAGAAAGGATAAAAATTTAGTTTGAGTGGTCTCTTGACGAGGTAAGCCAAAAAATTCTTTTTCTCTTATATATTTTTCAATAAATATTTATTTCAGTCCCTTACCGGGAGCCCCTATAGTTGCCGCCAGTACTATGTTTATTGGCTCAAGGTTATCTAAATTGCCTTGAATTTATTGTATATGTTCTGAAATCAACAATTCAAAGAATATGCCATTTCCTTTGCGCCCCAATCCTATACATTTTTAAAGTAGATATTATAATTCTGCTGCCGATGGATTCAACGTTCTGAAATCTCAGGCTGAGTACCTAATTGGTAAAAATTATATCCTGTCTACAAGCCACACCACTATTTGGATAATTCAAGTTGTACCTATTTTATATATTTTTTTAAACAGTAAAGATTATCCACGAACTAAATAACAGTGAAGTGATTTATTATTGATTTTTTAATTACAGTAAAAATCTTCATTCTATATAATATAAAAATATTTTTTTTATGTGAACGAATTTCGAAATTTGGGATAAAGTATAATTTTATTCTCATATAAGTACTTTTCATTCACAATCTAATGCCAGGATATAAAATGTTTATTTTCTTACAATCTGATTTTAATTTTAGTTTCGTAACAGCACTTCTCATTTGTAATTTAATACCCTAAATACAGACTGTGTATTTCTTTTCTGAGATAACGCAACTTTTTAACATAAAATCTTATAATAACTTCTTGATCATTACAAAATAATAAAGGTTAGCTTTCATGCATCATAAAGATCATACAGACTGATGTATATGAATAACAGATTGTATATGAATTTAGAAAGAACCACTCCCAACCTCTTCCGACACGAGCAGAAAGGCCTAGATTGTTTGTGTACTTAAGTAAATAGTTTGCTTACTTTAGAAAACAACAGTTCAAGGTAAAAATTGTAAAAGGTGAAAGAAATAATAAGTTAGACTTACTCACAATCAATTTAATTTAACTAATCGGACGACCGGTTTCGCTTTCTATAATATGCAAAGCATCTTCAGGTGACGATACAAAGTTAAAATGCTGAAAACAATAATCCCATATTAGGGTGTTGTCTAATAAAGATAAAAAACATAGGTAGGTGATATAAATTATATAAATTACAGTAATTATGTCAATATTACATGTCTGTGGTTTTATAAATGAATAAAATAATAATAATAAAATGTTTAAGCAGACATGGTAAGACCCACAAATTGGTAACATCGTCTATTAAACTGTAATGAATCAATAAATAAACAAACCACTAAATAAACATTACTTACATGCCGGTACTCTATTAATTGATGGTTGAAAGAACATGGTTCAAACTATCTTGGATTGTTGATTGGAGAACTCAGGTTAACTATTGTAATTGTTTAACAGTAAACTGGGAAGTTCTTGAGGAGACAGATTTTATCCAATGAAGTAGAGATAGGTGGAATGTATTGTTTGTTTTATGAAAGTAATGTTCTATACCATTAATTTATTTAAAGTTATTTAAGTTTATTCTGGAGATATATTTATGAAATGTGTGTTATTTATTGAGATTTTATGTTTTGTTCTGGAAGGTGACAGTTGTAAGACAATGAATAGGAATGGATGTACAGATTGTGTGGGTGTGCAATTGTATAATATTGTAGTTATCAAAATTTCTTTGATAAAGTTGTTGCAATATCTGGCAAATTATTGTAAAGTCCAAAGATTTTTATGTTAAAATTAAATTAAGACACTTTTACACACACAGAAACACACAGAAAACACTTTAAAAAACGGGGGACGAAACAAACATTTAATTTAAAATAAAAGGAGAGGATTTCCAAAAGAACTACATTTCTTACTAGGAGACAATGAGTTTTTTATGTGCTGTATATCAGATTTTAGAGGTAAACTTGACAAATGTAGGTTAAAGTGTGACAGTTCTTCTTCTATTTTAAATGCTGTAAGTTAAGTTATCCAGTTTATGAAACAAGCTGATATTAATAAAAATCTAAATCTAAAATTTTTTTAATTTTAGATATCAAAGTTATTTGATGTGTTAATATTGGCATACTTTAACAAACTTTAAATAATTGATTTCAATGTAACCATATAAATAATTGTAATACTTATTCTATGATAACTAACTCAGCTTAGTCAAAGTTACAGAACAAACTTAAGTGATTATTTGTTAATTAAATTAAAATATGTACATTTGTATTGAAAATGTATAATGTATAACTAAATTACAAACTTTCTTTGAAAATAATTGTTGGTGTGAGTCATCTGTCATGGTGTGTATAAGTATTTTTAAATATTTATTCCAATTCTGATATGTTAATATGGAACTGAAATAATAAGCAAATAAACCATTGTTGATAAGATTATTGATAAATTAAAGAAAATTAAAGAAATTGACTGAAAATTAAGTATTCAAAGGTTAGTTGGTAATTTTAATATCTGACAGTTGGGACCGGAAATTGGTTATACCAACAGGTAAAAGGTTCTCTATTTAAACCGGTGTAAAGTAAAATTATTCTTATTTCAATTTTCCAATACCATGAAGAGGTATCATCACACCGACACGAACATTGGTGAGTTTGTACAATAATTTCTGTGACACTTTAACAATTTTAAATTTAAAACAGTTTATAGTTAAAATATAATATTTCTATTAGAAAATGTAGATTTGCTAATTATTAGGATTAACAAAATTCTATTTAATTAATACTGCCAGTCTGAACGACTTTACCATGTTGTGTTGGGAACAATCAAACCACGTGTTAATTTGAAATTAAATATTTTGTAAAATGAGTGTATGTCGCAACCGGATGGGGTGTAATAATAATAATCCTCAACTTATTTAACCAAAAAAAAAAAAAAAAAATTATACATTAAACTATACTATATACTATTAAACACCCTAATATGGGATTATTGTTTTCAGCATTTTAACTTTGTATCGTGACCTGAAGATGCTTTGCATATTATAGAAAGCGAAACCGGTCGTCCGATTAGTTAAATTAAATTTATTGTGAGTAAGTCTAACTTATTATTTCTTTCACCTTTTGAAATGGACTCACACAAGCAACAAATTCATGATTTGTAAAAATTGTAATTAAAATAAAAGCTATACACAAGCAGTAACATAAAATACAACCAAAGATGCCAAGCTGCCAAAACCGACAGTCTAGTCACTCGACACTAAGGAGTAGGCAGATTGAGACATCAGTGCCGTTTGACGGTTCTTTTATTTATACAGAACACGATACTGGCACGTCACGAGTGAGGGAAGTAGGCAGATTGAGACCCCGAACTCAAACGGAACCGTATCACTCTTGATAATGGCTCCAAAATGGGTGCCGAAACGTCGTGTTTTTATTTCTCAACGGGGTTCTTCCCAAGAACATAGTAATTTTTATTCATCTGAGCGCGGAAATTTATCCGAACATATATATATATATATATATATATATATATATATACATATATTTATTATATCAATGGTATTCCGTATATAAAAACATTTTGACGACGTTTCGGCAAGATCTCACTTGCCATTTTCAAGTCTCTCTGGATGGTCTGCTTCTTGTCGATGTTCGAGTGGAAGTAATGTCGGGGAGCTCGGAAGACTGAGACCTCTTAAACCCCGAAGAAGACATCAAAGAGGATGTCGAAAGCTCGGCGCAATCATAATCAGCGCTGTATATATATATTATTATGATTATATATATATATATATATATATATATATATATATATATATATATATATATATATATATTATTATGATTGTTTATTCTGACTTTAATTTTATTTTATTGAGCCAAAAAAAAATATAACTTATTTGTTATCAAAAGTAAAATAAACTCCTTATATTACCTGTGTTCGATGGATTCAAAGATTTTCTAGTTGTCTTTTATCGGGATAGAGAAGAAGGATAAGAATAAAAAATATATTATATTACAAAAATTTACGTTCCTTATTTTTATATGAACGAATAAAACAATTATCAATTTCTGTCGTTATCTTATCAATCAGCATACAAGAAAATAAATCAAATTTTTATAATAATAAGATTTTAAATCTACATACATTTATATTAAGTGAAAACCAATTTTACTTAAATTTTTCCTTACTTGAAACAAGAAACAACAAAACTTTAAACTTTTGATTAGCCTAACAAATCCTCAGTTCTTAAATTTTAATGCTAATGACCATGATGTCAAAACGATTCTTCATAGATATAAAATTCAATTGTACAAAACACTTACAGCTTAATTTCTTATTGAGTTGTATGTTGGAACATACCCAGAAAAGTCCAGTCTCCTCAACGATGTGATCCCTCCTCTTTGGCACCTCGACTCCTTCCTAACGTCTCTGCAAACCTCCTGCAGACTGCACAAAAACACCTGATTCACTTCTCCAAACTCAGCTACTTATTTATGACACAAGGACCTCCTTTTGTCAACTTGATGCCGTAAAACTACTTTCACATATACTTCACAAAATGCCCACGGTAGATGCAAGGACCTCTTTTAATCTACTTGTTATCTCCTTCTGCAAAACTATTCACTTCTTTTCACAATGCCGGTATCCAAACTCACGAACCACACTCTATCTTGAGACAAACGACTGTTTCTTTCGATGACCAAATTATAACTAACTTCTCCGGTCTCATGATCGGCTCACAAATTCCCATTTAAAAACGACCGTCCAATTAAAAGCTCAAATTGTGTTTACCATGATTTTGAAAAAGCCTAATTTCGGTTTCAGAGAAAAACTAAATAGCTTATTTTAAAATTGGTTTTGTCAATACACAATTTATACATATTTCAAAAGATTAGAATATGGTCATTTAATACTCGACTATACAAACAATGAAAAGATTAACTTACAGGTAAAATGTCTTCTAATTCTAAACAAAGGTTTTTTGATAAGTTTGTTTGAAACGGAAAAAGGTCGTTTGCCAAACAAATTTTTATTCTTATCAACACTAAATCTTATCTTAAATTACTATATACAATTTGTTTAGATTGATATCTTAAAATTTTATTTCGATGGATTTTTTTATTTATTTTTCTTTGGTTGGGAAAGAAGAAACATAACAATATATATACAGGATATATATACAGGAATACAAAGATAGCCAAAAAACTTATGAAGAAAAAATGTACGCAATGATGTTTTTTATACTTGAAAAATATGTGGAATTCTACAGGGTTATTACTGACTGTGTGGTATAGCAAACATAATTTTTTTTAAATGGGACACGCTATATATTTTTTCATATTTATATTTCTCTCATAATTCTCGTTCTTATAATATTAAGCTTTGCAATACTATGTAACTAATAACAAGTTATGACCATTTTTATTTCGAAATCGCTGTGAAATCAACACCATGTATATAAAGAATTATTGCATAAACAATTATTTATTTTATATACTAAGGTAAACGATATATTTTAGTTTTTAAATTAAGTTTAATTAAAATCATGGACTGAAATTTGTATACAGGGTATACTACAAAACAAAATTACGATTTTATCAATTTTTTTAAATGGACCACCCTGTATTTTTTTTAGGATTATTGTATATATAATACTTTTTCATTTTTAAATAGCTTTTCCTTAACTTTAACTTATTATTTTTCGAGATATTTTTAGTTTTCTTCAAATTTCGGGAATACACTCAATTTTTGTAAGTAGAAATAAGTATTGAGTATTGGGTGATAATATAACAAAATTATTTTTATTTAATAAGTAACTAACAAAAAATATAAACCATAATATTTACTGGTTAAAGGTAAAACCTTTTCTTTTCTTGTTTACACACTATTCCTAATCTGAACCACTCATTCTAATCTAATTATTAACCACAGCAAAGACGACAACATTCATCAATAAACAAAGCACAATATTGTCTGACTAAACTCAGCTGTGAGGATAGTTCGAATATTTGCCAAGCAGTTCTAGCGCCGCAACTGTTTGCAGAAAGAGAACTTGTCCTGGACTAGTTTCCTTTCTGCAGTAAATAGTAGTAAACGTTGCATTTTGCTACTGGAAACAATTTTAATAAAATACACAAAGTTCGTACATATTGGACATGATGCCTCTCTGCAGTTAGGGATTCATTTAAACTTTTCACTTTTCTAAAATAAAGATATAGCATCCCGCTAATAACCCTAAATAGAAAAAGCTTATTTCGAGTATTAACAAAGGATCTAAAGATTATTAAATCTTTTGTGACCTAGGTAAATTTATGACGTGACATAAGGAAATGGGGATTCAATATTGTATAATAGATAAATTTATATATTTGGCTGAAAAGTCAGAATTTACGTGAAATATTTAAAATATTTTAAAATTACAAAATTTGTTTAAATATATTTTTTATTGAATTACTAAAACAACTGTAAAATATTGTTTGACCTATTATACGCCATTAACTTTAATAACGTCCATGCAAAATTTACAGTTGTGACGAAATGAAAAACACGTAAATGTATACGTGCAAATAACATTTTGTACTAAACTTTTATTTAACTTTGGCAGTAATTTCCACATGTTACACATAACTACAGGATATAAAAGTGTGTTACATTCCATTTACCGTAGTTTGGTAACTGCTATAATGTACGTAGTGAATTGGGCTAAAAGTGTGACCATTAATAAATATTAATAGAATCTTTATTACTTTAACAGCAGCAATAGCAGTGAAATACACGTAGATAAATTAATCCAATTTTGTATTTTCAGAACATAATATTGATTAATATTTTTCTTTTTCTTAAAAATAAATAATATTTAACTGTAAGATAACTCCTTAAGTGACAATTAATATTTAGAGGTGATCTTAAAAATATCAATTTTTTGTGGGTGTTCACTATTTTTGGGTTATTTTTTTTTAATTTTTTTATTTACACACAAAACCACATCAACCGCGCAGGGTTATTAGTGGATATAACAAATACATGAAATATTACATTAAATACAATTGAATAACTTAATGTCTTTTAAATAGCTTAACGCTGTTGAAATTTTTTTGGTGAGAACTGTTTTGAGATCATCATCTGTGAATCCGCGGGATCTTCTTTTTTCCATGAATTGAGGAAAATCAACCAGGATATGTTTGACAGTCAGTGGGTTAGAGCCGCTGGAGCAGATAGGTAGTGGTTCTTTTGTTATTAGGTATTTGTGTGTTAAGGCAGTATGGCCAATTCTTAGATGGTTAATAATACTTGGTTTCTTCTGTTTAAAGGAGTCTACAGGACAGCCTTTATTTTTGGGCGAATTACATTTAATTTTGTACCTAATTTTTCCCAATGATTTTGCCAAGTATTAGTACAGTGGATTTTAACCAGGTTTTTTAGATCGGTGTACAGATATGTTTTAAATTTTGTAGTATGGTTTAAGTTCATTTGACTTTTGTTTGCCAGTTGATCTGCTTTTTCATTTCCGTAAATTCCTGTATGTGAGGGTACCCAAATAAAAGCCGCTTCCTTTCCTAATGATCGGAATATTTCTAGTTTGTTTTTTATATTCTGTATAATAGGGTTGTTGGTTTATATTTGTTTCAGTTCCAGTAATGCATTTAATGAGTCTGTTACGATAATGCACTTCATCGTTCAACTCTTTTCGAAGACGATCGGGGCTTCCAAAATAGCTGTAGCCTCACTTGTTAGTATAATGCAGTTTGTTGGTATCGATATCTATAAGAATTTTCTTTACAGTAGTAGGCAGCAGCGTAACCATTGGGAGTTTTAGAGGCATCGGTAAAGATTTGCAAATAATTAGGATAGTGGTCTAAAATTTCCATGAATAGAGATTTAATTATTGTGGAATTTGTAGTTGATTTGGGATACTTTGTAAGTGTTAAGTCAATAGTTATTGGGTGACTTGTCCATGGGGAATCGTTTGCATTTATATGTAGCGATATATTGAGATGATTCCTATCGAAAGTTGTGAGCTTTATTCTTTCTAAGAGGGGTATAGAGTTTTTAGTCTTATTGTTAGGAGGAAAACCAGGGTTGCAACTGTGAAAGAATACAGGATGCTGTTTTTGGGATGGTAGCTTTGCAATGTAGTACAAGGATAGTTACTGTCGTCTTATATGTAAGGAAGTTTCTCCAGTTAGAACTTGCGTACTTCTAACCGGACTAGTTTTAAAAGCTCCCAGTGCTAATCTCAAAGCTGTAGATTGAATATTGTTTAGTTTTTTTAGAGTTGTTCTACATGCAGCATCGTAATATATACAACCCTAATCGATTTTAGTTCTAATGAGCGATTTGTAAAGCCTAATTAATATTTTATGGAATATGCCAAATTTTGTTGGATAATATTTTGAGTATATTTAATCTCTTTTCGCAGGAAAGCTGTAGTTTATTTATGTGCGAATTCCAATTTAAAGTTCTCTCAAAAGTTAGACCTAGAAAGTTTATTTTTTTTGACAGTTTTAAATATAAATTATTTAATGTTAGACTAGTTGTAAGGTAGGTTTTATTTTTATCTAAAATATTGTATCGTATTTTTTCAATAGAAAAAACAGATCCCGTTTTGATCGTCCAATTATAAAGCCGATTTAGTAAACTCTAATTTTAGTTGCTGTCATTACATTATTGGATTTGGTATAACTTACAATGTCATATGAGTAAGGACTAGCTTTAATGGGTGCTTAAATTATATCCATAATACTATTAAAAGCGATTAAGAATCAAGTTGGACTAACAATCGAACCTTGAAGAACTCCATTGTCTAGTATCTTAGATGAGCTTGTAGCACCATATATTCTAACTTGGATTGAGCGATTTTAAAAATTTTTTTTATAAATGCAAGTATGTGACCTTGAATGCCCGTATCTTTCAATTTTTGTAGAATACAGTGCCTCCATGCTCTATCGTACGCTTGGGTTCTATCAAAAAATATTGCTATTAGTTTTTGGTTATTTGCAAAATCTTCATTAATTGAAGTCTGTAATGCAACGTGATTATCTAATGTGCATCTACCACTTCGGAAACCACTTTGGAAGGGGGTAAGAAAGTTATTATTTTGTAAGTACCATATAAGGTGGAGGTTTAAAATTTTTTTTAGGATCTTGCACATGCAACATGTAAGAGAGATGGGTCGGTAAGAGCTAGGGTTGTTCTTTTATAAATATTGCGTGAGAAGAAAGATCTGGAAATTCATGTTTTAGGAAGCAGGTTAATCTAACAGAATTAAGTTTGCTCCGAATAGTAAATTTTTTATGAAGACTGGTAGAATATCATCTGGTCCGGAAGATGTGTTTTTTATATTTGAGAGAGAAAACTATAACTCTTAAAGAGTTATAGGGGCATCGGTAAGATAGTTTCGAAACAAATTCAGATTTCTGCTTTAATCTGGAGCCTTCTAAAAATTGCAAGACATGACCAGACGATGATAAAGATGTTAAAGAAGACATGGGGAATCTAAAATTTGCATTCCACGACATGTCTATTCATCTAGGCAGAAATCCTAACGAATTTGTTTCTCGTACTCATACAGAGTAGATCCGAAGAAAATGAAAAAGACAGAAAAGATTTTATTTCACGTTCAAAGCGTCTATGTATCTATTGATACGTATTTCGCTTTAATAAGAATTAAGAACGGCTATGAATAACTATTCTGATGAGCTTTATTAAAGCGAAATACGTATCAATAGATACATAGACGCTTTGAACGTGAAATAAAATCTTTTCTGTCTTTTTCATTTTCTTCGGATCTACTCTGTATGAGTACGAGAAACAAATTCGTTAGGATTTCTGCCTAGATGAATAGACATGTCGTGGAATGCAAATTTTAGATTCCCCATGTCTTCTTTAACATCTTTATCATCGTCTGGTCATGTCTTGCAATTTTTAGAAGGCTCCAGATTAAAGCAGAAATCTGAATTTGTTTCGAAACTATCTTACCGATTTTTCTATCAGATGTCGCTATTGCGTCCATAACGAAGTCATGTTATTGTTACTTCTAATAAGACAGAGAATTTTATTTTTCACGTTAAGAACGGCTATGAATAACTATTCTGATGAGCTTTATTAAAGCGAAATACGTATCAATAGATACATAGACGCTTTGAACGTGAAATAAAATCTTTTCTGTCTTTTTCATTCAGTTATAGGGGCATTTAAGGGGCTGTCAGAGTTGTTAATGGGCATTGTAAAAGCTTCTATGTTTTTCTTGTATGTTAGGGATTCGTGAGAAATATTTTTGTCGCTAGAATTTTGTTGATATACATCAGCTAAAGCTTCTGCGATTGTATTTTTGCAAGTGATTAGTTTATTATTGTGTGTTCTTCTTCTTCTTGTGCCACTCCTATCGGAGATTGGAAATCATATTGTGTGTTAAGGTGTTTATATGTCTATTAGGATTGGAGCTTTTAAGTTTACGAATTTTAGTCCAGATAACCTCGGAGGGTGTTGAAGAATTGATAGATAATACGTACTCTCTCCAGGTATCTCTTTTGCTTTTCTGTATGAGATATCTTGCTGTAGCCCTGAGTTTTTTGAAATTAAGTAAATTTTCGTTAGTATTGTATTTTTTAAGTACATTAAAAACATTACTAGAAGATAGAGCTACTTCATTGTTCCACCAAGGTACTGGAGGCCTTTTGCAGAGCTTTGTTTTACCTATATTATTTAAAGCTGCTTCTATAATTATATGGTTTAAGGAGGTAATATTAGAGTTTATATCATCACTTGGATGATAGTTTTCAATTTTCTTTTCAATGTCGACTTGATGAGTTATTATTCATTATTAATTATTAGTACCATTTTCTTCGGCATTTACATACAGTGTGTTTCAACGAAAATTTAACCGCCCCGTCCAAAAACTCAGAAACCACAAGTTTCTTTAATATTAAAGAGAACACGTCAATTTGTATTGAGAGGAGGACAAATTTTTATGCAAAATTCATGCCCTCAAATGTAACCCCCTACTGCCACGCGTCAACACAGTTTTTTTTAAATGGCAAGTGTGGTCGAGTGGCATTATAAAGGTAATTTTTTTTCCTATACGACATTTTATTTTGTTTACTTTACGTAATAACTTCGAAGATAATTTTGTATTTAACTAATTTATTAATTGAATGTCAGTAATAAGAAGGAAAACATAAACTTTCAGCAAATTAACTAATTAAATGTTATTAATGACCTCCAATACAATAATTTAATTACCCTGCAAATCGATATCAGCACGCCACTGTGTTAAAGATATTTTTTTTCTTTTTCTAAAAATATCACTTTTTCATATGAATTTCTTTTTATAGATAATGAATCCTAATTATCCTCTTTAGTGTTTACAAATACGCATGTGGATTAGAAATACATTATATTAGAAAGTGCAAATAGGCGAGATTGCAGCAAACAGTTTTAAGGTCACTGAATTAAGGCGTTTAAATAAAAATGTTTAGTATTGTGAACTTTATTGCTGCGTAACATAATGCTGTAAGAGATGGTTGTACAACCAACATTACAATACTGGAATAAAGATCTGAACCTGCTCAAACTCTAGCACAAATACGTGTACCAGAAACAAGTGCTCATGTACAACCTTAACCTGTACCTTCGACTTCCGGGCTCAATCGGAGCACTCTAGGTTTGGGGTTTCCTTATGCTTTAAGTCCAGGGCCAGAGAAACGAAAAAAATTTTTAAAAATGTGTGCAGTGATGTGGACTTTATTGTTTCGCAACAAGATGCTATAAGATGCGATTGTACAACCAATACCACTACACTGGAATCAAGATCTGAACCTGGTAAAGCCCTGAAAGAAATACCTGCATCAGAAACAAGTGCCAATATACAACCTGAACATGTACTTTCAACTTCAGGGCTTAATCGGAACATTCTAGGTCTGGTGTCTTTGTATGCTATAAGTCCAGGTCCATAGAAACGAAGAAAAGTATCTAACAGAGGGAGAAAATCTACCGTAGCAGCTGTAAACAAATAAACAAGGAAACATGCGACTGATTCCGAAGAAGAATACTCTGACGAACAGGACGTTATCCAGCTTAATGCAGACAGTGAGCCTCATGAGTTGTTGGGACAAGAATCTCCTGACTCGACTGATGCTGAATGTATGTTTTGCCAAAGACTTTTTTCACGGATAACAGTGGAGAAAACTGGATTAAGTGCATAATCTTTGGGTTCTTGGCTCACTATGATTGTGCGATAGTCCAGAGTTTGATACGTGGATCTGAGACTTCTGCAAATACATTTGTAGCATGATATTTTTCCTTTATGTATCGAATATTTAAATATATAAAAATGTATAAGAATTTATTTGATACGCCCCTGGCTAATACGTAACAGTAATCTAAAGTTTATTAAGTGAGTTTACTTACAAACTCCTAACTAATACGTCACAGAGACCTAAAGTTTGTTCACCGAAGTGAATTTGAGGAGTCATTTGGGAAAAATATTATATAACGCGTAGCAATCCAGTTGGACCTGGGTTAAACGCGTTTTAATTTATTTAAGTTACCAAACAAGTTAACAAACTTTTTAAATAATTTGAAAATAAATAATTAGCCGTGACCCAAAGTAGTTTTGTTAAATTTTTCTAAATAAACATACATCATTAATAAAATAAGATTTGCTCTCATGTCAATTAAAAAAGTTTATAAATGTAAGTTTTATGTATCAGCTAATTGTCATATTTTGGTTTCTTTTACATAAAATTAACATTAGATAACTAATAAATAATTCAGAAAGGTCGCAAGGTCATTTCGACATATGACAGTTAGAAGGTCCAGTTCTATGTAAGGTCAGTTGATAAATTTAGATATTGTTATTTGTAATAACTGTTTATGTGAAATAAAAAAAAAAACGGGTGTGGCAGTCCAGTGGGACTGCCGGTGGAAGTTACACTTCTATAGGCGCATTCGCCGTTACAAATTTATTTGGGAGTCAATCTGCACAATCATTACATATGTAATTTTATAGGTAAGACATAGCAGAAAGGGAAACAGAATTAATAACAACTTACTAACAATGAAGGATTGAATCAATATTTTAATGAAAATGTATATTTTTATTTTCATATAGGTATGAAAGGAGTTGAATGCAAATTTTTTTTACACATACTCTGAAGTAAAATTCATTGTTTATTTTGTTATTAATATAATAATACAATACAAATTAAACTGCAATATTCATAAGTATTTAAAAATGACAATAATATACATAAAAAAATACACTACAATAGAGTGCAATATAATTCCATATATAATAATACAATATAAATTAAAATGCAATAACCATAAGTATTTAAAAATGACAATAATGTAATAACAATAATAAAAAAGTCCTCCCCGACTGGGAATCGAACCCCGGTTTCCCCGCGTGACGGGCGGGTATACTGACTACTACACTACCGAGGACATAACACAAATGTATCTCAAAATTGACAGTTCTGGATCATACAGTGATTTATTGAGATTATTATTTTGAAATACAAAAGAATAATATAATTATGAACATGTAATAAATAATACAAAACATATTACATAAATAATAATATTAATAAATATTTTATTATATGTTTAATACTATATGTATATATATCTTTATATAATATGTATAATATTAAATTATATATACAAAAGGAACATTTTTATATTCGAGAGAGGAAGAGAGAGAAAATATATCTTCTGTCTCTCTCTTACTCATTATCTTACATATGTAATGGTTTCACAGATTCACTCCTATACAAATTTCCAACATGGAGCGCGCGTATAGAAGTATAACTTCAATAAATATGTAATGTTTCTCTTTAAACCAGGAGTTTAAAATTACTTCTTTTAAAAAGATGTTCATCCTTCAAACATTCTTTGTAAATACCAAGAGGGTTCATTCAAACGGCGTCCTATTTTAAATAGGTAAGAAATCTTCTTGTTTAGTGTTGTTTGGGATATCTCTGTAAGTATTTTTTATTTCTTTGTTGTCGTAACTCCTCCCAGTCCTTCCCAAATGAAGGAATTCTTATCCACGACTCAGCTCTCCAACCAAAACACCAGTAGCCTTTCGCAAACATTCCAATTTATTTGCTTAGCCTATGCCTAAGCCCAGTAATTGTTCAGTCCTTGTTTCAACTCCCTGTAAGCAAATTATAAAATTGTTACAAATAAGGCTACTTCTTTCATTTTTCACAGTTTTATTGTTTAAATCTAGTTGATATCATAGATGTTTATGTCTATTTGGTACTGATATGTTGGTTTATACTTAAAGTCCTTCATGCGTACCTATTCCATATTTCTTGACTTATTTCTAATTTTGGTTTATGTGTTCGATTTTATTTTTTAATTAAGATATTTGATAGACAATTGTTTATTACTACATAAAAATGTATGACTGATTTGTAATAACATTCACCTATTTTAATTTCTTTAAAGTTATTTTTTATAACCGCAAAACACAATGATATTCCATAATTGACTTTTCTCTAACAAACAAAATAACTTGTTTAATTTGTATTTTGTAAACGATTTTGGAAATGGAAATCGAAACGTCAAGATAAGCGTATTTTTTAAAGAAATTGTGGTAATTCCCATTAAAGATAGGAAATAATATTAAAATGCCACAAGAAAATGGCCATAAATATCCGTATAATATATATTACATTGTTAAAAGCACAAATATATTATCGAGAAATAACCGCCAAATCCACAATATTGTTAGTTTGACATAGAGCCTCTGTTAACCCATTGACGATGATCAATGGCCCAATAAAAAACTTTCACCAGTGCAATGCAAAACGATCGGTAGCTGGTCCGACGAACGTGCGTTATTTATTGTGGTCTATTTTTTACCTCTTTTATGAGAAAATACGACTAGAAAAAAATGTCCAAGTATTTTTGTAATTTATTGACTTGTCTGCATCATATGCAACTCTAGAGGGTAGCAGGCTATAAATATTGGCAGTAAAATACTCTAGAGGTAATACCAGTCACTGCGTTTTAAAATAACAATGATATTGCTTTTTAACTAGAAGGTCTACTCGTACATATAATACAGGTTGTTGCAAAAAGATTGGTCATAATTTATACCACAATTTTTAGGAATGAAAATAAGTCGATTTGGTCTAAATTATTTGTATGCTAAAGTATGTATATCCGGAAAAAGTTGTGGACGGTTAAAGTTATAAAATAAAACAGAATTTTTTAAATTATGTGTTAGCATTTCATAGTGAATAAAACCGAAGTAACGCAAATCTTTTTCTCCGATGTTTTGGTTGAGTCTCCAAACCTTTTCCAGCTCAACTTTTGACGTGACAACGTCTTAAATTAGGTTGTGGCTCGGAGTCACTCATGAAAAAGTGTAACGCCCGCTCACGTCTATTACGATGAGTCACCGAACGAGAGAGAGGCCCGTCGGACCGGCGAATGCCTTGCGTCTCTCTCCCACTCAAACATGATCGGTCCGCTGCGCGCGCAGCACTAGAGAATTAGGCGCGTTGAATCGGTGCGTGCTTGTGTCTCTGTCTTTCTCGAGCGTTCTTGGCGTTGGAAAACCGAGAAAGCGTCATAATACAAGTTCACACGTGTGGTTAAAGTATCGTCAGCTGTGTCTGTAGTGAAAATGTGGAGTGCTTAGATTCGTCATTTACAACAACTACAACAATAAAGGTAAATAATTGTACACTAATATTTCATTATCGTAAACTATGATTGATTGATTAATTGTTAGATTGACACAAAAGTTAAGAAACTGAACAATAACTAGAAATTAGTTAAGTTTAAGTTTACATGTACAATGTTTTAGTAAACAAAATATATTTCTATAGTTAAAATTTGTGCAATTCTTATTTTCATTCAATTCCTTGTTCCTATTGTGCAATTTAATAATATTCATATCAATAAATATTCTACCAAGAAAAAGACGTTGTCACGTAAAATCTTCGCCCGTAAAACCGACTTTACAGGCAACCGATTTTTTTTTACAGTATTAAAAACAGGACGTATATGAAATTTAATACAAATAATGAATTGGTTGCCCATATGAGTCCCTTTCAAACAAGGTTGTAAAAAAGTTCAAAATCTTTCATCAGGTATGGTGCAAAAAGTACCAATATTATTGATGTTTGTTTCCAAGAAAAAAATATTTTTAATAAAAAAGTAAAATACTAAGTAGTACTTACAGTCTACAATAATAGACAGTCTACAATCTACCTTCTATTGTTGTGATAGAGTGAAAGTTAAATAAATAATATTGTTTGTAACAGGAGTAGTGATGTTATATTTATGAAGTTATTTACATTTTTATTCTAGAGGTATTTTTTTTACATGTATGCTACCTATTTATTTAATGTAAATGTGATTTTTTTCCTCTGAGATAGCGCGTA
>NW_027313017.1:0-24209 GCF_040954645.1 Diabrotica undecimpunctata
CGCGCTATCTCAGAGTAGAAGAGGAAGAAAGACAGCTGGACCAACGGCAAAGGTAAGACAAAAAGATATACGCTGGAAATTGGAGCTAGAAAAGTGGGCCAGACTGTATGAGTTCGACTGCCTGAGTCAGACTGTGGGGAAGGAGGAAATGCCCGTCTGGGAGTAATACCGTACTAGGAGCGATGAGGGTCTTCTACGCGCTACCTGGAATGAGACAGGGAAAATCATTGCTAGAGAATGAATTGTGGATGTAGATGCATGGAGAATGAATGAATAAAGTTAGTGTTTCGGAAGGGATGCCAGCCTTACAGCGGCCATTCCGCTTCCGGATCACTGGATGACAGAGGAGGGTCTAGTTTAGCGTGTAGGCGTTCGGCGTAGACTCGGCGACGAGAAGATTTTAATGTACCATGGGAACTATACTGTATTAAGGCGTAATTTGGATTGGCTTCTAAATGACCAACCTCTTTAACTAAAGAATCAAACTTACTTCTTCGTACAAATTGTCTTAGTAATATGTTGTCTGAATCTTTAAGCCATGAAGAAATGGAAGTTCCACTAGTTCATTTACGTTGATAAGTAAACAAAAGTTCATGGGGAGTACAATTGGTTGCTGTACACAGCTTCTAACACAGCTGTAAACTTCGTATAGAGTGCAGAGCATCTGGTAAAATAGTTTCCCATATATTGGTGTCTTAATTTTGTTTTTAATGCTAGATTCACCACTTTCCATATAAGTCCATTGTATTTTTCCACTTGATTATTTCCTTCAAGGTTATACGGTGTTGTTCTACTTAAAGATATTCCTTTAGAGTGTAAATAATTAATAAATTATTGTCAAGTAAAGCTAGAGTCCCTGTCAGAATGTATATATGTCGGCATTCTAAGTCTAATGTTATGACAGTTTTGGCAAGATCGGGGATGTCTTGGATGTCCATAAAAATAACAAGTCTGGCCAGGTTTTGTTTGAATAGAAACTGAAGTAGTTTATTATAAATTTTGATGACTACAAGAAGCTATATTACTTATTGCTGCATTATACATATCCAATGATTCTGAGAATCTTCTAAAGAGCTATATTTAGATAATGCGTCATCCAAAGACAAATAACTAAACTAAAGACGCGCTATCTCAGAGTATTAAATTGAATGAGACCATTAATAAAAGCATTATGAATATAGCCATTTTTAGTTTCTTCCGAAGAAACTGCTCTAAAATTACAATGTTTAGCCAACAGCTTTAACTGTTGTGCATACTGATCTATAGATTCGTTTATTTGTTGTTTTCTTGTAGCTAAAATTGCATGTGTAGGTTTAACATACAATTCTTCCAAATTTTTGAAAGCAGAAATGTATGTTTTCATAGACTGTGTAATCATAGACTGTGGTGCGAGACAAAATTTATTAAAAGCATGTACTCATCTTTATCTTCAGTGATTTATCTTTAGATTCATTGCTTTTCCAAAAAAAATTTTAAATGTTTCATACCAATGTTCAAATTCTTTGGCGACACTTTGAGAGTTAGGATCAGCCTCTAGTTTATCAGGTCTAAAGTACTTCTCCATTGTATATTTATGCGAATAAACTTGAAGTAAAATACCTTTTTGCAGAATTCGGCTTTGTATTCACATAAAACTTGACAATGAAAATGAAAAAACATTATTGAGTACTGGCAACTGTCGCAAAACTAAGAACACTAAAGTATACTATAATACAATTTAAAGCAGCGATTTAGTAATAATTTACTTGTTGTTACATTTTAAATGAAAAATATGTTTGTACTGGACAATCAAATTCGGGGAAAATCAATTTAAGTTTAAAATCTTTTAAAACAGTTTAAATTCTTCTTATCTAAGTGATAATAAAATCTTTGTGTATTGACTACTTAGTATTCGAATTAGTCCAACCAATAGAAAGTGGTCGAAATTTATGTCGTATTTAATAAAGTTCAGCATTTTTTTTTTGTAACGGTTATGACGTCCTGTATAAATCTTTGCTAAAATGTTATGCACATTACATAGGCAGCAAACATTGTAAACAAGCCAGAGATTATTAAAAACCCAACATCATGTACGTCTAACCAGCTGCTACCTACGTCATTGTTAAATAATAGTTCGGGTAATCACCATACACGGCTGTTTGACTATTCGAAACATTTACCATCCTTTTAGCTGAATTCAGAGTACTTACATACAGCTTTATGCGTACAAAAGACTACAACTGTTATTTTTTTTTTTAATTTAACAAAATTATTGTTCCTAGTTCTGATTTTATGTATTTAATAATTTTAGGGTTTTAATTCCATTATATTAATGTCACAAGGATATATTATGAAGAATAATTTACAAAAATAATAATCGTCATCAGTCCAAACTTTAATACCTACAAATATATATTTTTGGATAGAGAGAATAAATTTTTACTTGTTATTTTTTGGTTATATTCATTTTGGTTGTTTATAAATGAGGTTTATGTAACAAATTATTCAAAAAATTAGTCAATTTGAATCAAAAATTTGAATTTACCGTCAAATGTTTTAGTTCGTTTTCCGAACACGTGTGGCGCCAGAACGCTCTCCCCTACCACTTGCTATAGTAGATACCATGCTAGAGAGATATGTGCTGTGACTTGACTAAGCATAACAGTGTTATTCCTGATGCAAGATGCCTTACATCGAGTATATATATATTTAGGGATCTACAGTATTCACTGCCTTCCCTCGCTCAACCGTTTCCATCTCTCTCTGTTGTTCCATTCTCCATAGTTTAGCCTCTCTTACTCATGGCGTCGTCTACTTCGTTCCTCCAGGATTTTCGGGGTCGTCCTCTTTTCTTCCTTCCTAGGGACTCCATTCGGTTATTCTCTTTATCCATCTGCTGTCGCTAGTTCTTCTTACATGTCCATACCACTTTAGTTTTTTTTGTTCTATATATGTAGTATGTCTGTTTCTATTGATGTTCTTTGCTTTATTTCGTCGTTACTTCTCCTATCCATTCTTGTTACTCTGCAGCATCTTCGCAGGCATTCCATCTCTGTTGCTACTATCTTACTGCTGTTTTTTCTTGTTTATGATCCAATTTATCAGCCCCATATGTCATAATACTTCGCACTAATGTATTATAAATCTGTGTTTTTGTCTTCTTATTTAGATGTCTATCCCACCATACTGAGTTAAGTTGTCGGATTGCTGTTCTTGTTTGTCCTAATCTTTGTGTAATTTCTTCCTCTAATGTTGCCTTTTTCGTGATTATAAACCCCAAGTATTTGAATTTATTCTTTCCTTTGATTGTTACGTTGTCCTCAATCTGTAGATCTTCTATGTCTTCTTTACTTGTAGATAGGTACTCTGTTTTCGCGAGGTTAATATCTAGGCCAGCCTTGGTATATTCTTCGTTCTACAAATAGGTATTCGTTCAGTACCGTACTCCCATGCCTTCGCATTTTCTTTTCCATGTAGTCAAGGCTTTATCTAAGTATATTTTGAATAGGGGTTGGATTTGTGGAACAACCCTGCAGAAGCCCTTTTGTTGTGATGAAGTCTCCTATGATTATTGTTCCCATTTTAATGGACACTTTATTTTCTTTATACAGGCTTTTGTAGCTTCTATGAGTTACGTCTGTAATTCTAATTTGTACATTGCCTCCCATAGTTCTGACCTTGGTACAGAGTCATACGCCTTTCTCAGGTCCCACAAATGCCAAGTGTATATCTCTATTTTTTGCTTTTTTTTCTTTTTTAACAGTTGTTCCAGTGTGTATATGTGATCTATGCATGATCTTCCTGCCGTGAAGCTTGCCTGATCCTCCCCGATTTTGCCTTTTATCGCTTGCTCTATCTTTTCTCGCAGTATCTTCCCATATAATCTTCCTATTGATGATATTACGCTTATTCCTCTGTAGTTTTCGCATCGTTTTCTATCTCCTTTCTTAAATATAGATGTCATATATGCCTCCGTCCATTCCTTTGGGAGCTGTTCTCCAGTTATGGCTTTCTGAAATATCCATTGTATCATCCGGTGTAATTTTTTTCATCCGTATTTACGTACATGAAATAAAGATACTTACATCGAGTAACTATCTTTATTTCATTCACTAATAAGAAGTTAACATCAATTGTCATATTACTTTCAACAAAGCAATAAGAACTCTCTTGACAGGTCTTAGGCTTTGACACTCACACTCACCACTCCCTGGCAAGAGGTTAAGGAATAAGCAAGAGGAGACTATTAAAAGACCTCGGAAATTTCCAATTAAACAAGAATTCCATTTTTTTAGATAAAATATTGTAATAACTATTGATACGTATAACAGAAAAAGTATTAAGAAAAGTAATAAAGAAATGTAGGCAAGGGTTGTATTTTTAAGTCCTCTAAGGCTGGTTAGCTCAATAAATAACATCAGTGCCATTGTATTTCAAAAATTATATAGCAATTGTTTATATTTACAAACATAATTATTAATATTTTACCTACTAATTATCATAAAGTTATTTAATTAATGAAATCTATTTTTAGTACTAACTTGAAGCATTGTAGAATCGTGGGTTGTAATAACCTTTTTGGCACTATAAATCACTTGATTTATACAAAATCAAGTCCCCACTTTCTACATAATATTGCCGATCCTCTCTAATAACTAACTAAGCATCACTTCCATCCACAAATATTCATCAATAATTTTGTCTTATACGAGGCAGAAATTTGAATAGGAATCGCACAGAGCACAGCAAGCAGACCCTTAGGTTAAGGATCAAGCTCTTCTCCATAAACGGTGAGCAGAATTTAATTTCCGAATTTCCATAACCGGATATAGGTTGAATTTCCGACCTGCTAATCATCTAATACCAGAAGCAATATTGACTGAACGTGAAAAATTGTTTTCTGTCAAAACATTCATTATTCGGATTTCTTAAAGAGAATGAGTCTATTACATCGAGGATATGGGTAATATTTAATACTGATTAGGTTGTACAGATTTCATTTCTTCGTGTAACTATAGTGAAAAATATACCAGGGGTGTCGTTTAAGTTGCTTCCATGCTTATGCATAACAACAAAACTTATTGAACTTTATTTATGACATTTTTATTAGACAAAAAATAAATACACCTTATTTTATTTTTCACTTAGATAATACGAGTAGAGTCAAACTTCGATTTAACATTAGATCACAGCACAATAATAATATCTTTAAGCACACACATAAGATGGAGAACAAAACCACCCAAACTCACAACTAAAGAAACAAACTGGAATGTTTTCCAAAATTATGTAAATACAAAGATTAGACTAGATATTCTTCTTCTTTCAGTGCCTATTCGTTCCGAATATTGGCAATCATTCTGGCTATAATTATTTTATTGATGATGCTTTAAATAGATTCGTTGTTGTTGTGGAGAACCATTTCCTCAGGTTCTTCAACCATGATATTCTCCTTCTCCCAATTCCTCGCTTTCCGAATACTTTACCCTGTAGGATTACCTTCAGTAATCTGTATTTAGTGCTGTTTCTCATTATATGTCCGAGATATTCCAACTTTCTCTTTTTAATGGTATACATCACCTCTCTTTCTTTGCCCACTCTTTGTAATACGGTCTCGTTGGTTATCTTGTCTGTCCATGATATCCTTAGAATTCGCCTGTATAGCCACATCTCGAAGGCTTCAAGTTTTTTCTCCATTGCTTCAGTTAGTGTCCAGGATTCAACTCCGTAATACAATATTGAGAAGATATAACATCGTAGGAGCCTTACTTTTATCTCCAGATTAAGATTGTGGCTTTTAAAGAGTTTGGCCATGTTATTGAATGCACTCCTAGCCTTCTCTATTCTACATTTTATTTCCTGTGAGTGATCCCATTGTTCATTTACTGTTGTTCCAAGATAGTTATACTGTTTTACTCGGTCCACTGGTGTATTATTGATAAGTAGTTGAGCGTCTCTAACTTTATTTTTGCTGATGATCATAAATTTAGTTTTTGTTATATTTACTTGAAGTCCAAATCTTTCACTTACTTCATTTACTTTGTTTATTAGTTGCTGTAAACTGTTCAAACTGTCTGCAAAAATAACGGTGTCGTCTGCATAACGGATGTTGTTTAGGCGTTCTCCATTTAGAAGTATTCCATGTTCGCATTTTTCCAAGGCTTCACTAAATATTTCCTCTGAATATAGATTAAATAATATAGGTGAAAGTATACAACCTTGTCTAACGCCTCGTAGAATCTGGATCATTTCCGTTGGTTCACCTCCAAAATTCGTTCTTATTGTGGCTGATTGGTTCCAGTATAAATTTTGTATTATACGCCGATCTTTATCATCCATTTGGGCTTTTGTTAGAATATCCATCATTTTTTGGTGTTGAACTGTATCAAATGCTTTTTGGTAGTCCACAAAGCAGGTGTAAATATCGCAAGTCATATCTCTGCATCTTTGAAATAATACTTGTAGACTAGATATTAGGATTAAAAAAAACCAAGATGTAGAGAAAGCAGTAGACTTTTTAACCCCCACTATCTCAGAAATATGGTGCTGTCAGAAAAACAGCGAAGAGAAGTTTTGATGATCTTAGGTTATGGCGATCGTAAAAGACGTATGGCGGAAGTATGCGATATCTTTAATGAAAAATACCCTGATCGAGTACCAATAAGTAAAGCGTAATATTGCATAAATTTAATGATATTGGTAGTGTTAGAGATAAGCTCAAGAATGGCAGACCCACTGTTTCCGACGACAATCAATTAAATGTATTACTTGAAATTGAAGAAAATCCTCATTCTTCAATTACAACTTTATCAACTAACAATGAGATCTGTCGTGGTGTTGTTCATAAAATTCTAAAAAAAGGCGAAATTACATTCATATAAAATTAAACTTATACATAAACTCAATGAAGACGAGTTTGATAGACGCGTGTAATCCAAATAGTGGATTTGAATATAATGTCTTGTTTTTCGACGAGGCTACTTTTTGTTTAAATGGTACCGTTAATAGGTAAAATTGTCATTATTGGGCAACACAAAATCCCACTTGGACAATAGGTTTATACCCAATATCCCCAAAAAGTAAATGTATGGGCTGGGATTATTAGGAATACCATTGTAGGACCGTATTTTTTTTGACGGTAATGTGACGGGTGAACGGTATTTAGAGATGTTGCAAACCTGCGTAGTCCCATTTTTAACCGCAACATTTTCAGATATCAATAATCCTGCTCAAATAGATCCAACCATTGGTTTCATCAGAATGGAGCAAGTCGACATTATGCTGTAATAGGTGGAAATTTTCTAAGTGCAACTTTTCTCAATCGTTGGATTGGATGACGCGACCACATTGAATGGCCTGCTATGTCGCCAGATTTGCATCCTATGGACTTTTCCATTTGAAGTTATTTCAAAAGTAAGGTATATGTAAATAAAAGTAATTTTTTTCCAAAAAAAAAAAAACAAAAATAAAAATCGACCTGTCATAGCTTTAACTCTGAAAATAATTGAAAATTTCTGATTGTTCACATACATATGGGAAATGTCACTTCAATTCCTCTGACAACGAATCCTCCGAAACTCTCTCTTTAGTATTTTCACAGGTTTTTACTAAAGAACCCAATGATGGCTATCTACCTGCTATTAACTGTAATCGTGTCGGAGCATTCTTACAGCAAGTTGAATTCACAGTGGATCATATCAAACAATACTTAATTAAACTTCGCACAGCCGCTTCACCCGGGTTAGATGGTTTAACACCAAAACTGTTAAAAAGATGCGCAGACACGCTTGCAATACCCTTAATGTTACTTATGCATACTTCTTTTATTCAGAACTCCTTACCCCCTAATTGGAAATTAGCATCCGTCACCCCTATTTTAAAAAAAATCGGTTGCCTGTAAAGTCGGTTTTACGGGCGAAGATTTTACGTGACAACGTCTTTTTCTCGGTAGAATATTTATTGATATGAATATTATTAAATTGCACAATAGGAACAAGGAATTGAATGAAAATAAGAATTGCACAAATTTTAACTATAATTTATTTGAAAATTTTTTCGATATATCAATTAGTTGCGGAGATATCGATCATTGAAGTTATTGTTTGCTACCAGTATTTTATATATTTATTTTTTTCAGTTATAAAAAATTACTATTTCCAATTGTGTCTACCAAGTATGGTCACATGTATTTGCCTACATATTAAATAATAATAAGTACAGATAATGTTATGTGACGTTCACTTCTGATTATATATATTTTAATATTTTTAATTTTAAAGAATCAATTTGAAAATCAAAACACTTATTCAGATCGAAGGTTCAAATTTTTGCTAAATAAATTTGAAATTAATTAAAATTTGTAATTGTAAATGGTAAAGTTGAAAATTAAAACATTTACTAAAATTGGAATTTGAAATTCTTGCTAAACACAGTTAAATTCTAACTCCGCGCGTGGTGATTGGTCGGTTTAGTTCGTTTGTTTGGTCGCCCTGTTTTGACAGGTTAGAAGTTATAATTTGTTATTTTAAATGTTTGACTAGCAATACGCGCTGTTTCTTCTCAATCGACTGAATTACGATTGATTGCAGAGTGATTTAAACTAATAATTTACTTAACACTATCAACATTTGTCAATAGTATGACATAACCTATAAACTCAGTTTCTCAACTTTTGTGTCAATCTAACAATTAATCAATCAATCATAGTTTACGATAATGAAATATTAGTGTACAATTATTTACCTTTATTGTTGTAGTTGTTGTAAATGACGAATCTAAGCACTCCACATTTTCACTACAGACACAGCTGACGATACTTTAACCACACGTGTGAACTTGTATTATGACGCTTTCTCGGTTTTCCAACGCCAAGCACGCACCGATTCAACGCGCCTAATTCTCTAGTGCCGCGCGCAGCGGACCGATCATGTTTGAGTGGGAGAGAGACGCAAGGCATTCGCCGGTCCGGCGGGCCTCTCTCTCGTTCGGTGACTCACTGTAACAGACGTGAGCGGGCGTTACACTTTTTCTTAAATGACTCCGAGCCACAACCTAATTTAAGACGTTGTCACGTCAAAAGGCAACAAACTCGACCCCAACAATTATCGTCCGATTAGCTTGCTGCCAGTAGTTGGCAAAGTCATGGACGCCATTATTTCCGAGGAGATGACCAAATTTCTTCTCCAGGAACATTTTATTCCTACACAACAACATGGATTTGTCTCTGGTGGCTCTACTCTAACCAATCTCCTACATTGTGGAACGACTGGACGTCATCTCTTAATAAATCGCAGTCGGTCGACGTTGTTTATCTAGATTTCTCTAAAGCCTTTGACCGTGTACCTAAGCGCAGACTTCTACATAAGCTAGAACATTTAGGAGTTCGCGGTACTTTACTTCGTTGGATAAATGATTTCTTGACAGATCAACATTACAATGTTAGAGTTGGCGAATCTTTCTCACAGGACAGGTTAGTGGAAAGTGGAGTGCCTCAAGGTTCTGTCCTTGGACCTCTGCTTTTTACGGTTTATACCAGCGATATTCCTTACTATGTTTCCTTACCTGATGACACAAAAATATATGCCAATCCAATCACAAACCAGCTAACCCTCCAAATGGACTTGGCCTCTATTTTAACTTGGTATTCCCAGTGGTTACTATCCTTAAATGAGGAAATGTAATAGTTCGAATTGGTAAAAATAACCCACTTTACCGTACCTTGGTGTTATCGTAAACAGTAGCTTAACTTGGTCCAACCATAGTACCTCTGTTTGCAAACGTGCGAACTCCAGATTGTATCTTATTCGGAGTTGTTTTTCGAGAGTTTCGATACTTGAATACTCTAGACCAACGTTGTATCCTGACTTGGTTCGAGACAAGACTTTGTTGGAAAACGTTTAAAGAAAAGCCACTGGAATTCCTTTGGGACCGAGAAGACCTTCTTATGCAGAAAGTATGGCTAACTGAACTTCTTTTGAACTTCGCCGACAACGTGGAGACTTAGTTGCAACATTTAAATTATTAAAATTCAATTTTGGAAATCTCGATGAAATGTTTACCATAAATCAAGATGAACGCCTCAGAGGTCATCAGTTTAAAAAAAGAAAGAAAATTTTTCTACAAGATCAAGACAGAACTTTCTACCAAATAGAGTTTTTGAGTGCTAGAATAACTTTAATGATAACATTGTCTCTGCTCCCTCTACCAACTCGTTCCAAAACAGACTTGGCCGTTGTATATTATACTTAAAATATTGTTTTTCTTTTAAACCAAAAATTGTATTTTTGTTAATTTTGTTTTGTAAGTTTGTAATTTACTAGTAGGTAACTAATGAAATTTCTCTGTTTTTGGGCGTAAGAGGGCCTTTGCTCTTGCTTATGTATGATAATAATAATAATTATTATTAACGTTTTATTTGTTATTATAGATTTTGCATGTCCTGTAAAATTTAGATTGGATTAGTTAATAAATAAATAAAAATAAATTATTTAGATTTATCTGTATCAGAAATAAGACTGCACCACCCGTATATAAATCAAAGATATCGTTTCTCAGCATCGTTAACCTTAAAACTTAAATTCAAGTCAGTCATAAACATAAAGCACAAATCGTAAATAAATTCCATAGACAATAAATTACATTTCACAGGTAATTGCCATGTCATCTGCAGACCTAGAGAGAAGGAAATATTCACGTTCTATCCGTATATCCAAGTACCTACTGAAACATTATCGTCGGGAATGATACATTTCCCATTAACTAAATGTCATTCGGTTGTTTCATCGGTTCTTTGCAATGCCTTGTTTTAATCACAGGTTTTACTTTTGAGGGAGGTCTTTGTCTATTCCAATAGATCTATTTACAATGTGTTTGAAAAATAAAACACAGAACAGGTACTGAATACTAAATATTCAGGCACTGAGCTTCATAAAATAAAAATAATGTAGATGTAAGTCATTACGTTAACAAAAATTGTGTTTTCATTGTAACTTGTTAATTTCACAGCGTTGCTGTGTATTTTTAATTAAATTATTTTTTTAACAGTTTTTTTTTTTGAAAAAAAAACTGTTAAAACAAAAGCTCAAACAGAGTTAAGTATTGTATTGATACGCTATAGAATAATTTAAAAACTAATTGAATAAATTGAAGATAAATATAAAAATAAACTAAATAAAAACCACCTGTTATTTATTTTATTCTAATATTTTGTAGAATTTTATGACAATAAACGTAATTTAAAAATTACCAATGAAGTGGCAGTGTAAATAATACACAATACTTAATTCAAATTTGCGTACTGTTATTAATAACATATAAAATAACAAACAGCAGAATGATAATAAATTCAAAATAGTATATATTCTCGGTTCACTAATCCCAATTTAACTTTTGTAAATATAGCAATTATTTTTTTTTGTCAAGTTAGTTAAATTTTGACAGGCTAAAAATGTCTTAAACTAACAATTATTCACTACTAACACATGCAAGATAAAACAGCGTGAAACTTTTTTTATATTGGCTTTGGCTTGAAACCTTTAGCCACGTAATTACATATAAATATTAATATTCATTCATACAGGATTGTACAAGGAGGACACTTTTCACGCTCAGGGATTCATCAGAGCGGCTTTATTGTAACAAACAAGACATAAACCACGGTTAAGTAGGTGAGCAACATATATGGTAAACATACAAAGGAAATGTTCACGCATACGATCAATTTTACACTGATACCTTTAATTTAATTTTTACAAGAAATATCATAATTATTTTAAAGATTTTTATATTGTCTTCACTTAATAGAAGATTTACGTTTAATGGTGTACTTAAACCCTCTTTTATCAATTCTCTTAGCAGCCACGTGCTTGTATTACGATGTAGTGGGCAGTTGAAGAATATGTGATTTAAATCAGCTATACTAGTTCCACACTCACATCGGTCTGTTGGGAGAACTCCTATTTTGTGTAGATGTTTCGGAAAACATCCGTGATCTATTTTTGATCTTAAGACAGTTGACACTGTGTTTCTGCTTAGTGTGACATCTTTGTAAAATTGTTTTACATCTACTGTTGGTTGTAATTTGTATAAATTAGTGCCCCTGCTTTCACTAAACTGAATCCATTGTCTGTCCCATTTAAATTTAATATGTTGTTTGATATAGGCAAGTAGGTCACATGTGTTAAATTCTTCTATCACCATATGTGGGTGCTGTAATGGATTTTTAGCCATAGAATCAGCAATAGTATTGCCAACAATATCTGAGTGTCCCTTAACCCATAGAAATTTAGTACTATATGGATCTGATAGTTTTAGTAACTGTTGAAAAATTTCTAATATGAATATATTGCTATTTATTGTGAATTTAAAGTTTTGCAAGGAGTGTAATACTGACAGTGAATCACTGCATATGACAATTTTGTTCCACTGGTTTTCACAGCACAATTCAAGGGCTTTGTATATAGCAAATGCTTCAGTAGAAAAAATGCTGGATTGATTATTTAAAATAAATGATTTTTTAATCTTTATTTTTGGTACAAAGTAAGCACTGGTTGTACATGTTGGTGATTTTGACCCGTCTGTATAGATCACAATATGATCTGAATAGCCACTTAAGATTTCTTTAAGAGTAGTGTAGCAAAATTCGTTTTGGTATTTAGGAATAATAATATTTGTAGCTAGAACACTTGTTTGATGTGGTATATCCAACGATTCCCAGATAAGATTACAAGGGGAATTTATTAACTTCAGTTCGTTGCAAGTTATAATTGCTCTTGCAAGTGGTGGAGAGTTTTTTTTAATGAAGTATGTAGATGTTAAATCAGCTGTATTTAATTCATTAATTATGTTTGCATTATAAGTGCCACGATAATGTTGGTTTAGGAAATATTTGCTTGCCAGATATTCTCTGCGCAATGAGAGTGGGTTTTCAGATGCTAGAGCTAGGGTGGCTTCATTTGGAGTGCTTTTGTATAGTCTTTGTATAGATTTGATAGTAAATGTGCTATCGATTTTGGAATGCCAAGAAACACAAGTTTATCACAGAGTACGTTTATCACTTTTATGTCAATAAACAATGCACCTGTTGTCATGGAATTAGAAAAACTAATTTGTACATCTGTAGTCAGACGAACTACTGCATCCGTGGTTCCATAGCCTTGTTTATATCCATATTGTGTTGCTGGTAGAATATTATGCCGTCTTAACCAAATTTCCATTCTCAATTTTAGAATTCTTTCAAATGTTTTAAAAATGCATGACAATAATGTTATTGGTCTATATGATTCCAGGTTATCTTTGTCTTTTCCCGGTTTTAGAATTAATATAACAAAGCAATCGTTAAATTTGTAAGGGGATATTCCAGTTTGCAAAATACAGTTATAAATATGTAGTAGTAGTCTTTTCAGCGTGAAACTATAAATCAAGGGTTTAATGTTTATAGTTGTGAAATTGTACAATCGTCTATATATTTGTATTTACAAATAAAAAGATTACTGTTTACAAAATAGCTTTTGGGCCATCACCATTTCTATGGTGTATAGTAAAATTAATTACCGCCAATGAAAATTTATTTATTTTTACCATATAATGTATTGATCAATTGAACAAATAATAAATGCACAAAACATTGCAGATGCTATCGCAAATATATACAAAAATGAAATAAGTGTCGTTAAAGAAGGAAACTTTATATCTGAATCATTTCCAATTACAAACGGGCTTAAACAAGGGTGTTGTCTATCTCCGACCTTATTTAAAATATACAGATTGAACGAATTTAAACCGGAACATACGAAATCAATGTATTTCGGCTCAACTCCGCTCTAGGTGGATGGCCAACAAAAGGTTGTCAAATAATTATATTATAGAAATCCAATACTTCAGCGGGCTGCTGGATTCTGAATTCATTCATGAACAAGTCAAAACTCCACCCAAATAGGTTGCCTAGAATCACTGTGAAAACTAGACTAAACAAGCAGTTATTATGCTGTCAAACCACCTATCGCTTCCTTATAGTCCAAGAGATAGAGCCGAAATTTTGAACTGATCAGTAATATGACATTTCTCTATTGATATATATTCATTGTAACTGGGTTAAGACTTTGCCTTAGAGGCGGACGCCCCTCGTGGTACAGGGGGTGGCTATACAGGGATGAAGTTGTAATTTTTTTCGGAAAAATTAACGATCGATAATATGGCTGAAAATTTGCCCAGAGTAAGATCTTGGTATAACTAGAAGAAATCCCAAAGGGCGGACGCGAGTGTGGATACATAAGGGGTGGCGGACAGGGGTGAAGTTGCAATTTTTTGGGGAAAAATTAACGATAAGTAATATGTCCGCCATTTTCATGGGTCATTATTTAGCCCCTAAAAACTCTAAATCCAAAAGGGCGGACAGCTGGGTTGGTACAGAGAGCCATAAAACGGGGTCAAATGTACCACTTGACTGTACATTTTAGGTCTCGGTAACAATTTTCAAACTGATTTTATTATGATATTTTTATACCGATTGATTTGAAAATTTGTATGCTCACTTCTGTTACTATTCTGAAAAGCGTCAAGTAGAGTTTTCCTCAAAATTTTCCAAAAAAATTTCCGTAGATGAAAATTTTCGTAATTTTTTGAGGTAAAATCTAATTTGTAGAATCCTTTCGATTTTCTGTAAGTTATACCATGATTTTTTTTCAAAAATTTTCAAACGATTTTTCCAATAAGAAAAAAAAAATTAAGAAAAATTTTAAAAATTTCGTCATTTTTCTCACTCTCATTGATGTCATCACATTCATCATCTTCGTCACTTTCACTTTCAATAATATCACATTCATTATCTGCTTCATTTTCAATCACTACTTCTCGAACTGATTCTGGCATCTGAGGTCCACTAAACCATTTGAATTTATATGTTTCATCTTCAAGCTCCCAACCATGTTCTTCAACAATCAATTCTGTTGGTACTTTTTTATGAGCATTTGTCCAAATATTTGAAATATAATGAGCTTGCAGTAGATGTTGGTGTAATTCATCTTGACATGGATTATTACACGGCGATTGGCAACATTGACTTTGGGCAGCACTATAGAATATGGTGCGTCCTAAAAGGAGACAGATAGTTGAACGATATTTTATACAATGTCTATCACCGGGTATGGATTTATTTTTGTCCAAGTTTTATATTGGTCCACTATTTCAAATGCAGTTCAAACAGACATATATTAAATTGTATGTTCCGTTTTAAATTCGTTCAATCTGTATTTTCAATCATCGCTAGAGCAGTGGAATAAACAAGTATCCGGAATGGGAATAGACATAGGCGGTGGTATAAAAGACGATACACAAAAACTTAATATTTTCTAAATTCCTTGCATAAACTCACCTTACCTGTATAAGCTTTATTATTCACTGTACATATATTCCATACAACTTGATCATCGTTAAACTGTCGAAAGTTGCTAAAACTTAATCGGTGGCATATGGCACCGATAGCAGATGTACTTTTTCCCGAAAAATAGAAACAAACAACGGACTGCGGCCGTATTTTATAAAGACTTTTCATTGTCGAATACAAAACAGTTAGGAACAAATAATTACAAGCGGAAAAGTGCAATTAAAACCCAATTTTCTAACGGGAAATTTATTGTCGACAATTTGTGTATTCAGCTATTAACGCAGCACCGGACTTGCTGCGCTGTTAAATACTTGAATATGAATAAATATGACCAAAAGAGGATAAAAAGATTAAAATGAATTATTGTCTTGTAGAAATTAACATTGTAAATAGTTTTTAAAATTTGGTTTAATGCAACACTACAAATGTTTACTAAAATTTATGTATAAATGTGAGGGGAAATCAAATAATTGTTAGTTATTTTTAATTGAATATCAAACATATTGTGACATCAAAACGTGAAGCTGTTATTACTATCAAAAATAATATTTATTGTCTACAAAAATGCTTATAAGATCCCTGTAGCTGTTGAATATGCTGTGAGTTCAAATATAGATCCAATCAAATCTTGCACTCTTCCGCTCTTCAGCTGCATACATATTGCTTGTCAAATTTAACGTGATACTTGGCCAATTTGAAATTAGGCTCCACCCACGATGCGCATTCGACCATAACACAATTCGTCCTTATTATTTCTTGGCCCTTCGAAGTGCAAGGTACTTGTATAGTCTGCGACAAAGTTTTTTATATTTTACTATGTTTAAAGTTACTGTGTGTTAAAGAAATATCGTATTACAATAGATTTGACTTTTTAAATAATTATTGTTAAGTATTTTAAATTATAAACATGGATTTTCATTCAAAATTAGAAGGCAAAGTCTTGTCTGGACAAACGAGGGAGATAATAGCAAATGTAATTATTTTTATGCAGAGAGAAGCAATGCGAAATCCGCATGTTAAAGATTTTAAAAAAGTTCAAGAGCGTGCTTCCTTAGCAACGGGAATAAGTATAGCCACTATAAAACGGATCTGTCGTGAAATAAAAATACAGAAGAATTTGCTTCTACATCATTTTCGACGCCTAACAAAAGAATGAGATCTGCCCCAAAATCCAACTTGGGCGATTTTGACAAAGGTTTACTTCGGCGTATAATAATAAATGATTATGTCACAGAACAACAAGTTCCTACATTGCGACATATAACAAAAAAAAAATAATGAAGACAATATTTATACAGGGTCGCATGAAACTTTGAGAAAAGTGATGAGAGATATGGGATTTCGATGGAAGAAAGCGAAGAATAACAGGAAAATCCTAATGGAAAACGCGATATACAAGTGCTCCGGAGGAAGTTTCTCAGAAATATTAAACAATATAGGGAAAAAAATCGGCCCATAATTTACATGGATGAAACTTATATTCATTCCTCTCATACCCATGACAGATACTGGGGAGACAATACCACCGAAGGTTTGCACAAGCCAGTGTCCAAAGGGCAAAGGCTGATTATTGTTCACGCCGGTTCATAAAAAACGCATGTTTGACATTTAAATCTGGTACGAAGTCTGGAGATTATCATAGCGAAATGATCTATAATAATTATAAAAAATGGATTCATGAAAAACTTATTCCTAATATATATCCTATATTGACAACTCAGTCACTATTTGAGATATATTTTATACGATATATTTCTACAAAATCTCCTTACAAAAATAAAATATTCGGGAAAGTTAATAAAGTTATACAGTTTAGTACCTAAATACCGGATGTTGACAGCCATCCCAACGGGGCTGGTATTATTCTATTGTAAAGAAATAAACAGATTAAAATATTTATGACTTACTAAAATTTAGAACTACTGTTCTTTTATTCTTATACAGTTTACTGTAACGCAAATGTAAAGCTTTCATCTCTGCCAATATTCCGTTTATAAAATTACAGAACGAGACATTTATAAAAGTGTTCATATATGTGTGTTATTCAAAATAACATACAATATAGACTAGAAGTTCCATTAATAAATAAGGTCACTCTCTGTAAACTTGTAGTATGGAGTGTACCAACGAGGTGAGGAGACCGAGCGCATTATGTATCTCTTTTCCTCCGAATGCGTTCTCACTTAATTTTCTACGCAAGTGGACAAATTTGTCAAGTATCACCTTAAATTTGACAAGCTGTACTACTGAATTGTTCTCTATTATTCTCTCTGTCAATTCATTATCACCAGAAAATAAAAAATATTGGCCATATTTTTCGATTCTTTAGCGTAGGTATATCCATGGTCTTAAAAGTATGTATGCTGCACATCCTTTGATTCAAGCTATCCAAAATTGTTTTCATAAGTTAATTTCATTAGGAGTAGATATCCATTACCATGATATGTATCCCGTTTCATGTAAGAATCTGTTAAAGGAATGTCCCCCAGATATTGTAAACTAATACCCTATATTGATAGTTGGCAACACTATGTCGCTCTTCAGAATTGTCAGAATGTTATCAGACACACACTTCAACTTGTCAATGTACCTACTTGTATGAATGTCATTGTTAAAAAACGTTTAACAACTACTGAAAATTTTAATAATCCTTACACATAATATAAAAGATGGTGCTGCTAATCTATTAATAAAGATAAAAGTGTATAAGGATTATATTATAAATATTTTTGAATCCGTCTACGAAAAACAAAAGTGAGGTTAAGTCCATAAAAACAGCATGTGCAATTTAATGTAAGACACGAAATGGAGCTGTACAAACCTTCCAAGAATCTTATTGTTAATTGTTAATAATTGTTAATAATTGGAAACATTTTAAGCATATCTACTAGATATTTATGGTAGTAATTCCACATCAATTGAAGTGAAGCCTACAATCCTACTGAATTTCCTGGGGGAAGTCGGCCAAGAACTATTTAATACATTCAATTTGATTGAAGGGTATGCAAAAAACTCAGAAGAAATAATTAAAGCTTCGAATGAATATATAAATCCAAGAAGAAATGTAATATATAAGAGATACGTGTTACATCGGGGGGACAAGAAAGAAAATGAAGACTTTGGAGATATTGAAACCTCTAAATTTCTTGGCGAAATGTTACGATTCTTAATAGTACTAGGTGTAAGAGAAGGTGTTACTCCAGAGCTGCAAGAGAAGCTATTGAGAATGGCACACTTAAAATTAGATGATGCCATTAAAATTTGCTAAGCTGCAAAAATAAGCAAACACCACTTAAAAAGTCGGTACTAGTATAGTAAGATGGTACGATATCTACGAATATGTAATAATTTATATTAATGAATTCTGCTTCACTTACTGATGATTGTACAATGATTTTTATTGTCTGGAAAACGTTCTTTTATATGTAATTTCCATTTAAAATGTGTCTTATTTATAAAAGCCACTACTTATCCGCCATTATATACCATGAAACAACAAAAAATTTAACTAATGACAACCATGTATGTAGGGTAATTCTAACCAGTGTTACCATAGTTATATAAAATTTATTATATTGTGAAAATAAAATTTACAATAATTAAAAAGTAACAGATTTTTTAATTAAACATGTTAACATTTTATTCTTAAGTACTTTTAACAAAAAATTACTGCTTTGTTAGAAAGTTTATACAAGAAATTAATGTTGATGAAACTAAGGACATAGAGGATATCAATGATCTCTTTGATGTACATAGCAAAGTTAGGTTAGCTTACAGTATAGAAAAAACATGGACCCAGGACTTAGATATATGCAGAAAAAAGATCAGCTTTAAGTTGATTACTGGTGCACAGGTCAATATTCTGTCAGTCAAGATTTTCAAAAAGATGTTTAATAATCAGAATTCGCTGTTAAGAGAATCATAAATAATGTTGAAATCCTTTGGAGAAGAAAAAATCAATGTAAGGCCTATTTTAGGGCTTAAGGGATGTAAAGAATTTATTCTTATTAAGCAAATATGACAGGAAAATGTATTGGTACATGAGTCGAAAATCAAATCTTAGCCTGGAGAACAAACTTCTGATATATAAATGTATTTTAAAACCGGTATGGCAATATGCAGCACAAATCTGGGGTACAGCAAGTAATACCAACATACAAAAACTTCAACGTTTCCAATCGAAAGTACTGCGCCAGATCTGTAATGCCCCTTGGTATATCACGAACCACAGATTACATCACGATTTACAGCTACAAACAGTTTGCGAAGCAATATCTGCTGTAAACTCTGTATACAAGAACAGACTATCCTGCCATCCAAATCCGCTGGCCACGGATCTGCTCAACATTTCACACGTAAGAAGATTAAAACGACCAGACACTTTGGACCTCTAGTAAATCAGGAAAAATAGAACATAGTGTCATGGTGCGGTGAAATAACAAGTTTCTATTCAGGTGTTTTCTAAATCTTTCCTTAATTTGTGTTTTTGCCTTGTAATTCTCATATGTGTGTCAGTGATGTTTACCTGTATTAAACTCTGTTTGTTAAGTTTAAATTAGTTGATATATCATAGATTATATTTATGTTATCTTTTACCTGGGTGCTCGCCACTGGGCAGCTTCCCACTATGTTATTGTACATATATTATACATATTGCTTATTGTTTATAATGAGACAGATTGCAATAAACATTGGATGTTAAATAAAAAAAAATTAAGCAAATATTAAATAGTAAAGTAGAAATATAAGAATTGATAAAAATTCAGAAGGACTAATAAAGCCACCTAGAAGTGGTATCTTACGAACTTTTAAATAAATTCGAAAAAGAATTGAACAATGTGAGTAACAATGGTGTAGTATCAAAGGTTTTGAATCTAAAAATGGTAATGGTCTAGTAATATTGTAATAGTTGATGCCATTATAATAATTGAGGTGCATCTCAACCTGATGCAACCTTGAGAATTTGTTTAGGTCCTAATGACTTAATAATATATTTTTAATTAATATTGAGATTTGAAGATATCTGCCCAAAATTATTGAATAAGAAATACTATACTTTGAGAAAATTTAAACAAGGATTTTGGAAACTCAAGCTCGATGATTAATTATCAGATCTCTAACCTTCATTATACCTTTTGGTTTTTACCAATTTCATAGACAACCTTTTATATTTTCGTGTTTTCCTGAAGCATTTATTTCTACGGTTGAAAAATACTTTGATAAAATTGACAATAATAACATTATTAAAAATAGAAAACCAAGATGTAGTAAATGTACAAAAAAGTATTTAACTAAAGATGGTAAAAACCAAAAAACGCAGAACCAAAATGCGTCCATTATGGTGATAAGCATCAAATCGCTATCCGCTCCAGACAAACCTAATGACGATCTTCTGGTAGCCAGAAAGCGAAGAAATAAGTCGTTCGTCAACAGGAGTTGCTTTCCGCATGACTGTATTTTGTTTTCTCATATGCCCTTCAACAAGGTTTAATAGGTGGTTGAATGAATTTTCGTCCATTCTTATATAGTTTCGAAAATCACTTGGACCATTTTCCTGTAGCTCTCTCATTAGAAACATATGACTAAAATCGTTTCGTCGTAATAACCACTTTTTTGCCCAAATTTTCTCACTCTTTTGTTGCGTAAATGTTTCTTCTTCTTTGGGTGCCGTCTTCTTAGCGAAGGTTGGCGATGACCTCTGCAAAGTCTTCCCTATTTTTGGCTTTCCTTATTAAACTTTGAAAGTCTAATCCTCTCCAATCTTTGATGTTGCGCAGCCAGGTCATTTGTCGTCTACCCGGGCCGCGTCTGCCCTCTATTTTCCCTTCTATAATAAGCTGAAGAAAGTTATACCTGTCGTGTCTAAATATGTGTCCAGGATAAGACGTTTTACGCTTCTTGACAATTTTCGTTCTCTATTCATACGCCTTAAAACTTCTTCACTTCTAACGCGGTCGATCCATGGAATTTTCAGCATACGACGAAATACCCACATCTCAAAGCTCTCTAAACGTCGTAACGAGCTGACTGTTAACGTCCAAGCTTCCACGCCGTGTAATAGTACACTATATACATAACACTTTACCGGTATCGTAGGGACAAATCAATATTCCAGGTAGTGAGGAACTGTCGCATCTTTAAGAAGGTGTTTCTTGCCTGTTATATTCTACATTTAACCTCTTGTTCTTGATCTAAGGTTTCATGTATCCAACAGCCTAGATACTTGAACTTTTTCACTTGTTCAACTAGATTGTTGTTGACTAGTATGTTTATAACTGGTGTGTGTTTTTTTTTAAATTACCATTGTTTTGGTTTTTTTTACATTCACCTTAAGGCCGTATAGTTCTCTTTGTCGCACTACTTTGGTTAACAGAATTTAAAGTTCTTCTTCACTGCCAGCAATCAGTACTGTATCATCGGCATACCTGATATTGTTCACGATTTTTACATTGACTTTTATTTCTTCTTGTGCTTTATCTAGAGCATGTGCACGGTACAAGCTATTACTCTGCGTTTTTTGTTTTTAGAAAACATTTTTAAAATGTCAGTCCGAACTCAGATCTTTTAGGTCGACTAAAATACCACGAGCTAGATCAATTCCGCCTAAAATGGAAGACTTTACTCCATTAACGTGCGAAATTGATACATCGAGACAGGCATGCAGATCTGATTCGTGTTTGGTATGTTGGGTACGTCTTTTGACGCTTGCCATGGATCGTGAGGAGTTTGCTGTAAATAAATTTTCAACGAACTGCTGACGACCGTATATATTAATAATTACTATAATTTCTAAAATCTCTCAGCTTTGTTGTTCTGTTTTTTGGAATAAATAATGTCAGTTAACTGATTTTGAACAACACTGAATATTAAATCGTTTTGGTTAAACACTTTATCAACAATATTTAAAACAATATTAAAAGAGTAATCATTTAATAAAGTTTTCAAACCGATTGATCACTGATCGAGATATCATCACTTTCAAAATCGTCTCCTTTAATAAAAAAATCAATAACTTCCAAAAGTTGTTCACAAAAATCTGCTACAGTGAAAACTAACCGAGATTTTAAATCCATCGCGTCTGACAAACTGTTGGCTTCCTTTTCGAAGCAATTTTTTCTAAAACATTAGTCCGTATAGGCGGGCTTAAGAAAAATGAAGCAAATCCGCTTAAACTGCCAAAAAACTTAAAATTATTTAATTCTCTTTCACGTATCCTAAAAAACTAAATTCATTTTATGCGCATGATAGTGAGCAAATAAAGTTTGCGGTGCAATAGTTTTAACTTTTGCCTGGAGATCGTTCAATTCACCAGACATTCGCGAACATTTCGGCTCGCATATCTGTACCCATCTTAAGACTAAATTTCCACGATCGAATACCATGTTCTACTATTCTTAATTTTGATTGCGAATGAAACCAATGAAACCAAGGTTACTATTGGCTAAGCACTTTTTTCAGAAGAGTTTTGAGATTATTTGTCACACGGTCAAGCACTGGTTTTGCTTTTCTTCGTTATCTTGAATGCCGGCGGGGGATGGAATCCATACAAATTTAGGAGTGATCTTGTTCTTTTAAGCAATGTGTTGCTAGAATTTTATTAACTTCTCTATTCAATGATTAGCATACAGGATTGCAAGTATTGCATGAAGAGAACTAAAGGAATCGGTCAGAAAGAGGGGTTTTGATATGTTTGAGTAATTCGCAAGTTTTAGTACACGGTAAATCGTGTAGACTTCAGCTATGAAGGAAGCTTTGAAAAGGGCTTTTTTTAATTAATGTAACAGAGAGGCTTTTAATTAATCAACAGGCCTGCAAGGCCTGTTGATAATTTTAATGAAAAAAATTCCAACGTAAATTTTAATTTAAATATTTTTGGATTTTTTAGCACAATGCGCCTCTGGCGTCTGTTGTGTCGGAAAAATAAAAGTGTTAGTAGCGAGTGAATGGAATTATCCATTGGGAAATGAGTTGATTACAGCCACAAACGAGCCACATTTATCTTAAATCGAAAGATCGCTCGGCCGCAGCCGATACTCTCGCATCCATTCAACGAACAATCCAACCAAAAGACATGACAGATTAAATTTACTGCTAAAAAGCTACAAATTTGGATTAGGTCCGGATGAAAATGCGAGAGGCCTATAAATTTCTGCTTTCGAGACGAAAATGCGCACTAACGGTTTCTTAAAAAATTCGTGGGGCATATATTGGATAATAAGAAACAAGAGAAATTGAACTCAACGCCTACTTTATGTATAAATGGTAGGCGTCAAATAAATTATTCTAAATAAAAAGTATATATTTCATAGTCTAGATTAGATAATATTCCTTTTTATTTGTTCATGTATCGTAATTTTAATTTGCAAAAAAATACACGAAATAATTAGTGAATATGATAAGGGGACGAGTTTGACTGATAATCTATTAAGTCTTTGTTTTATGTTGGTTGAACAGAGTAAACAGAACCCATAAGTCAGAATATATTTAAGGTGTTTTAAATGACAGATTAACGTTTTTTGATATCAAAAATAAATTGGTACAGAAAAATAATAACAGAAAAGTGTAAAATAATTACAGAATGTTGTCTTTTTTTGCCAGTTTAAGCGATTTGCTTCATTTTTCTCGAGCTCGTAAAGGGACTAATTTTACCTAAACGTTTAGTATTATACTAATGTTTGTATTTTGAGAACGATTTCCGAAGTAGAAATTGAAACGTCAATAAACTTACTTTAACCTTTAATTGTGGCTTATTCCCATTTAAATAGTAATTAGTTTAAAATGCCACAAGAAAATAGCTTTAGAACAATATTAAGAAACCGTTATGGCCCAGCACTCTGAGATAGCGCGT
>NW_027313018.1:0-24208 GCF_040954645.1 Diabrotica undecimpunctata
ACGCGCTATCGTCAAGAGTGGTCCTGTTAAATAGTTGTTTCTGGTTAAGGTTATTTTGTACATCTACCCACAATGGTTGTTAAGAGCATCTAGTGTTCCAAAGCTTCATTATAACCAAACTGATTTACTGGTAGCAAATTATATTTTTGTAACCACCAATCCAGTTTAAATTTTATTGAGGTCTCTCTAGGAGTTTTAAAAACACAGGAATGTAACGATATTGGTCTGTATTGATTTTGCAATATTTGGATCTTTACCAGAACTTTAGGATAGGACCCACAATTGGCAGTTTTTTAAATGAATTCAATAAAAAAATCGATGTTATGTTGAATGATGTCATTAAATACCTGTAAACAGCAGATCTTTAAGCGGCTGCTTGGTAGGTTGATTAACATTAGGGTATTTGATTTGATCAATCCACTGGGGAGGTATTATTTGCAATTTTGATGAGCGAAATCTAATTCAGATTTAGTGAAAGGTTTCAACAAAAAAGTGATTGGATTGGTGACTTGTGTTCGGATTGGTTAGAGAAATATTGAACCCAGGGAGGAGAAACTTTATTAAAGAAGTCATCTAAAACTTCATTGCTGGAAAGGTTTTATACTATTCTGCGGTTTTCGATTCATTTTGTTGGCCTGTGACCATATTTGCTTAGCAGAGGTATTTTTGTTTAAATTGGAGCACCATTTGATCCAACTGGATTTAGCTTTTTGCTTCAACTGCTTTTTTGTTCGAGCAGTAACTTCCTGACATTTTAAGTAGTTATCAAAACTCGATGAAAGTTTGTAAGCTTTTAAAGCCTTTTTTCTTTCATTAATTATAATATCACATTCAGGGTCCCACCATGGTGGTGGGGGACGATTTTTGAGTTTAAGAATTTTATATTGAGGGATAGATTTTGAAGCAGATTCATTAATACAATTAATAAGAAAATTATAATTTTCGTAAGTGTTTAAAGAGATACTATAGTTGACAAACATGTTTTCTATTAAGGATGTATAAAGTGACCAATTGGCTTTATTGATATTCCATTTGCTTTTTGGATAAATTGTTTCATGTGATGTGTGAGTTGTGGAAAGGTTCATGGTTATAGCAAAATGATTTGACCCTAAGGTATCTGAAGATACGGACCAGGAAACTTTACTGGCTAGATTAGCTGTACAGAGAGAAATGTCAATCATAGATTTCTGAGTACCATATTTGGAAAGATATGTGGGTTCCCCATTATTCAAAATAATAAGATCTAGGTCCTCGACACTGCTGACGATTTGATGACCTGCAGCATCATTGTGCAGTGAGCCCCATAAAGAGTTATGAGCATTCATATCCCCTCCAATTATACAAGGTGATGTAACTTGAGAGAAGATATTTTTCCAGTCATCTTTAGAAGTATGGACTTTAGGAGGCCTATACACAGACAAGAAACTTAATTCTAAATTGTTAAATTTAACGGAGATGCCACAAACTAAAATTTTATCATTGAAATTTTTAGTAATATTCACTTGACAGAATGAGATAGAAGTTTTAATCAAAATTGCTACACCGGCATATCCATCGTATCTATCCTGGCGGATTATATTATAACCTTTAAATATATAGTTTTGATTTGGTTTGAACCATGTTTCACTTAACAACGCTATATCAATGTTTTCAGCTGTTAAAAAATGAACTAAACTATTTTTATTGGATGCAACGGACCTTCCGTTCCATTGTAAAATTCTCAGAGTTGTTTGTCCTTGGAAAACCTTATTTACTGAAGATGTCCTCCAACATCTGATTCTAACGAATAAGTAAAAAGTTGTATAATAAAATAAGTGAAAACATTCATATTTGTTTTTTTAAAAGTGCATTTTGATCTTGGATTAATGTTTAAATAAGAAATACTGCCAGAAAAAAGTTCCATTTGAATTACATAATTTAGATAAATAATTTTGATTTTGATATATGCTAAGAATTTTATTTCAATGTTTTAGTACCCTCCAATACTGAAAATATTTTTTGATTTATGCTCTCATTATCTACAGATTTTAAATTCTCAAGTGTGTGAATATTTTTTAAAAAATTAATGACACACTCCGTCACTGCCTGAGCAATATCTTTATTATCACCTTCTGTGGGTTGAAAGGTAGATTGCTTTGGATACTGGGGAAGAGGATGTGATGGTCCAAAACGGAAGTTAAACATGGGAGGGTTCTGTAAGTTTGGGGATGAGGGAGAAGTAGTGGCTTTACGTTTTTTGTTGTTATGGGTTAGTGCCATAGGTCTGCTACTATCCGAACGTTGAGAATTTGTAGGTTGTGGCTGCTGGAAAGCATGTTTATTACCAGAACTTTGAGGTAGTTTCGGGAAATCTGCCTCGTAGTTTGTTAAGGCAGAAAAGCGATTGTTCGTTGTTATTTCTGAATATGAAGATTGAAAAAGCTTTTTGGCTTCTAAAAAGGATACTTTCTGTTCTATCATCAAATTTTTAATACGTTTCTGTTCCTCGTAAATTGGGCATAGTTTGGAAATCGATGTATGCTGTGTACTCTTGCAATGTATACATGATTTATTAAATTCAGAACAGTTATGTTCTTCGGTTTTGACAGATCCACATAAAATACAATGTTCTTGGCTGCTTTTGCACTGTTTTGATATCTGTCCGAATCTCAAACATCTATAGCATTGTGTGACCCTGCCTATAAACTTTTCCACATTAAAATAAACAAAATTAACGGATATATGGCTGGGTAATATGTTTCCTTCAAAGCTGACTACAATGGTCTTCTTAGGTACATACTCAGCTTTACCATCTTTTTCAATTTTCCTGTGCATTCGTCTGATGTCTAGAACCCTTGAGTTTGAATTTATGTTTTGTTTTAAATAATCAACGTCGTAACTTGTGTCAACGTCTCGGATCAGACCCTTGACCTCTAAAAGGTGATTAGGTATGAAAGCTTTTAAGTTTAATTCTTTTAAATTTTTATTTGTGACCAACTTATTAGCTTCTGCTATTGAATTTAATATTACTTTAACGCGATTTCTACCTATTCCCTTAATTTCCTGAATGTTTTGTACTTTTAGATTTTTGTGTAAAATATGTCCTACAAACATAGGATGCAAACGACCCAAACTTTGCTGATTAGTTTTTTCAACATATACGCAATAATTATTTAACGAGTACTTATCTGGATTTATCGAGTCAAATAGTTTTGGTTCGTCCTCCTTAGCACCTATTGTTCCCGTTTCCATGACGGCAGCAGTACTTTCCATATTGGAAAACCTATCACTTTCACAAATAACTCCACTATCACCATCTGGCGTCTTATTTTTTACGCTCCCCATGGCGGGGGCGAAGTTTTTAAAATCTAACTTATTTAAATTGTTTTGATAAATTTAGCAACACGAAAAAACAAAAACTTGAACACTAATTAATAACAAATCGGTAAGCCGGTTATTGTTGTTTGACTTCTCTCTTCGAAGGTTCAAACGATACTGTAAAAAGGGTCATCACGCTGTTTTTTCTTCGATTGATTGTTTTCTTCACCTCCTTCTAGACGTACGATCCGTACGATGTTCTGATTTAAAAGGTGTCCTCGTCTTAAATTGCTTTAATTATTTGAATAACCGTCAAGGATTAAGTTTTTTGGAAGTCCTTTAATACTTCTGTTGAAGCGGTCATTGTGGCTCAACTCATGCACTTGATAAAGTATGCCAATTTTTTGTATGGGAAGTATATTGGTCCGCTAAGGAGAGCTAGATAAGAATGTGTACCATCTTCTCTACTTTTTAATATGTGCTCACAAGAGATGCTTAAAGAGGCACTAGAAGACATCAATAAAGGCGTATCAATTAACAGAATACTAATGAACAATCTCAGATATGGAGACGACACAATACTGTTGCGTAACAACAACGTTTATTATTTTTAATTCATTCTCTATTATATAATTATATCACGCTGTATGTTAGTTTTAAGGTTTAGATTTGTGAAATTCCTTTGTAACATTTAATAATATGTACGGCCGCCGATATCTTACATTCAAAGCAAGTTTCTAAACATAAGCTTCTAAAGTTGTCTTAAGAATTAAGAATCCTAAAACGAGCATTAGAAATTTCATAATTTTCAATTCGAATAATAACCTTTAGCCTTTAATAAGAAAAATAACCTTTTCCATCTATCATAAAACCGACTCAAGTAATTTTTACCAATGAAAGGACAGTTGAAGGTTGCGAAATGTAAACAGATACATCATATACGTCGACGTTCAAGGGAGTGAGTTGCTATCTGTTCAAATCGAGCTTTGGATGAGCTCTAAGACTCTGTTCTCGCTAGCCGCACTTCAGGAAGTTTAACCTAGTCGGAATATTATTAATTTTATTATATTATTATTGACTCGTATTAATTCGCGTCAGCGACAAGCTCTCTTTAGTTTTTTTGCACATAGTTTATCTTAGTCACATCCACATTCCAGACTACTAAATTTTTGGAATCAGCTGTCGTAAGCAAGGTATTGATGTCCAAAATACGTGGTTGTAATTATTTTTAAATAGACTTGTTAAAACGTTCTTTGCTAAACTTTCATTTCTCCCAGATTTTTGGGTGGTCGTTCAAATTTCTATTTCCTATTTTCCTAAGGACCAAACTCGTTCCCCAAGGAAAATCTAGCGACCTATGACTGAAATAAGAGGCATCAGGACGAGGTCTAAGGGCAAACACATCTACATTTTCATGCAAATACTACTTGCGGACACTGCGAGAGGTATATAATGGCTCTGAACACAAAAAAAAACAAAAATCGTGATTGTCTGTTAGAACAATATTGAAGACAAAACAATATACGTTAAAGAAGAAGCTTTAGAGAAAGTATATAGATACAATTACTTGGAATGTGAGATAAATGAACAATATGATCGCAGCCGTGAAATAAGAAGACGCAATGAGATGGTCAGAAGCGCTTTCAATAATCTGAAAGCAGTCTTATCCAATGGAAAACTGGAAGTAGAAATAAAAACTAGAGTATTAAGATGTTACCTATTCTCTACCTTTTTATATGGAAATGAAGCCTGGACAATTACGGACGCATCTGACAAAAGATTTGCCAGCTTTGAGATATGATGTTATCAAAGAATGTAGAACATATCATGGATATAGCACGCAACATATACGGAAACATTAAGAAAGATGTAAAAAAAATACTCATAAAGAAAAGAAAAATGAGCTACTTTGGTCTCATACTAAGAAATCAAAAATATGAATTGATTATACCAACTGATTGGTACTCATGCAATTGATTATACAATATGAGTTGATGCAAGGAAAAGTGGAAAGAAAAAGAGGACATGGGACACGATGCACGTCCTGGTTGAAAAATTTAAAGCAGAGGAGTGGAAAAATTACAATAGAACTCTTCAGAACTGCTGCAGACAGAGTAAAATGAGCCGTGATGATCACCAATGTCCTTAAAGTGTGAGAGCTTAGGAAAAAAAAGAAGAAGGTGAGCTCTTTCTCTATGGTTGAATGAGCTACATCTTCCTCGTTTTAGGTATGCCTTTTAATCGGAAATGTATGCTTTATTGATTTTATGTTTACCAATATTACAAACACATATGTGTACATGGTCATCATTTAGTTACTTTTTGGCTGCTCGCAACAGTTGTCACTATAATAAATTACGTCAATCCCACTGCCAGCTTTTTTATTTAATCAACGGAAATATTTGAAAACACATCTTGCCATTTCTGTGACCACTTTTTTTCGTCTGGTTCATCAAAGGTGTAGCATTGCCCAATTTTTTCTTCCTTTTGTTCCGCATTCGTAAAGTCACAAACGACTAGTTTAGATATATAATAAAAGGATGAAGTCAAGCGGATAAAAAAGCACTGCCTGAAGGTCGTAGACTGCAATGACAGAACGACAGTGGAATCAGTTGTTTTTTTTGCCATTCTCCTTTCCTTGCATGGACAATTGCAGTTTTTCAACAATATAATTTTCATATTCCACACGATTATGTTTTATTATTATTTTTAATTAGACAAACTTTGCATTGGTTGTTTTTGGGTTTATAAAAACTTAAGCTGTGTAATTAAAAAATAGATCTGTATTGGCACTAGGAAACTCCTGGAAAATTGGTCTCCTTCCTTTTTTTTTTCAAGTAATCTCTATAAAGTTCGGTGATGGATTTGCCACCATCAAGATACTCCCGTGAAGATTCGTACCTTCAATAATGTCTGGGAATCCTTGGAATTTTTTCTAAGTGAACTTTTACACTTTTTAACGGTGTTTATGTATGTATTTTCGAAAGTTGTACGAATCTGTCGGAGAGCCCTAAAGTCTTAAAAAAAATTCGTAACACGAGTATTCTTCCTTCTTTTGACCTTTTGTTGCTTACTGGTTAGTTAAAGTTGATACAGAGTGCTGATTGAATGTTTGCGTATAAAATCTTTAATACAATAATAAAATAAACAATGTATGTATACAATCATGTTGTTTAAGTATCTATGGTTAAAATATTAGGATGTATTCTTCTTCTTCAAGTGCCGTCTCCATCAATGGAGGTTAGCGGTTATGGTGGCAAACGTTTGTCTATCTTCAGCTGTTCTTAAGAGTTCCTCAAATCCAAGTCCTGTCCAGTGTAGGATGTATTAGTGGTTTGTATAAAACTTAAGAGGTCGCTTGTTAAATGATATTATATAAATAATTATAAAGTAAAAATGTAATATTTTGTTTGTGAATAAATTAGCGACAAATAGCAAACACAACTGTCAGTAAATTAAGAAACAAAGAAACAAACATTAAGTACAAACATGTTTGTACAAAGAATATAGACTTACCCCTTAAAATATTGATGTGTTCTTAGCCAAGGAAATCTCGTTGGTACGTCGGGACGCCCGCCGACGCGTCTCTATGGCACGAGAGCCAACAAACTTGGTGTGTTTCGTTCGCTGTCTTGGGAGAAAGTGTTTCTTGAGATTGCAGGTCAGAAAACAACCTTCTGGCAGTTGGGTGGAAGAGGGTACATCAATAAATAACCCTATTGTATTGTGATTTTGAATGCGATAATTTAAGCTAATTGTGACCGTAATACAAAACCGTACACTTGTGGGTAATGGCGACACAAGACAAAAATAACAAAGGAAGTCAAATTCTCCGCACTTAAAACATAATACATGAGATAGCCAGTTTAACAATTTTACAGGAAGCAATATATTTCACCAAAGTCATTAGTATACATCATTGAATTAGATCACATTACAGTACCGTAACAGAAAAATATTAAATGTAAAAACATGAAAACAAATAGTATATACTTTCCCAAACAATTAGAATAACAATAAAATTAATCCGCATGTCTCCCAAAACGACGTCTATTGTAGTAAATAAATTTAAAGTAAAACGGCATATTTTCTAAAAAATCGCTTAAAATTCTCTTCTAAAATCATTCTAAACTGAATAATTAACAGTACATAATTCCATATATATATATATATATATATATATATATATATATATATATATATATATATATATATATATATATATATATATATACCCGGTATTTAGGCGGCACACGCCCTTCCGGTAGGGATCTATGGAGGAGTATCACCGAGCCGCAAGCCCTTATCTCTTGCCGTACTGCTCCACCACCACATAATTCCATTCTAGTTGAAATTAAAATTATTTTCTGGGAGACAATTTAACAGAAAACATTCATTTTGGCTTATATGCCAGTTTTTCGAAGGGAAGCATTTATACTGGAGGTGTATTACTTTTTCTCTTAGTAAAATGCTGAGGTGGGCATCACGAAAGAAGCGCCACGAAACTAAATAGCGATTCGTGGTTCGCAGTCAAAGTAAACAGATAGATGGAAAAGTCCATTTACGCAACGAGGAGAGTCCGTTATACAACAGGTAAACTTTTTAATTTTATTATTTACTAAACCCATAAAAAATAATAAATAGTAATAAAAATAAAATTAAGTTTTTCAATTTTAAAAATATTATTTAAATTTAAAAAATAAAGAAAACATAGTATGAAGCCTCACGCTAGTCTACACGATCACCTACTGTACCAATTGTTTTTAATGAGTCCGCAAATCCGATTATCTACCAAGAATAGCGCTCTAAGATGATAAGGTACTATTGTGAGATAATTCAGTTTCACTTACATAGCGCGTAAATTTTCACCTTGAAGTTTAGGAAACTATTTCACATAAAGCGTAACCTTCACCTTAAAGTTAAGGAAGCGATTGGAGTATTGCCCGATAGATAGTCTTCTGCTAACCTAAGGGACGACTACAACGTAAAGCAAACTGGCCCAACACCATCCAACGGTCTTTCTTTAGCCGAATTTTATGGTGGATGACGTAAAAGTAGACAAAATAAAAATTTTTGAAGCCAATATCACAAGAATTAATTGTTTGCACTTATGCCGGTTTGATTTCGCAGCGACGATAGGTTAGAACATTTATATTTAAACGTGTGTAATTAATTCTGCAAGAAAAAATGAAATGAGCCAACTTTTAAACAACAAAATGGAGAAGAAGAAGCAGCAACAGATTGAGTTTAATTTTTTTAAAATGTCATCAGTTGTATTGTCTTATATTTTTATTTTCAATCGTTATCCTTCTTGCGTCCAATTTTGAACAAAGACATCATCCAAAAATTAAGGAATGTTAATTTTTCGGAGATGTCTTTGTTCAAGATTGGACAAAGCTGCTTGGATCTTAGTTCGCTGTTACTCTTTTCATATTATTTCTGTAACATGTATTCCACTATCTCTGTTTTTTGTTAAGACCCTTTAAGAATTTATTCTACATTTTTGCTCTTCAAAGTATTTAAGTTTTTTGTCTCGTAATCAATTTTCTTAATTAACTAACTGAATTGTCCAAAACAAATAACTTACTGTTTTGCTCTATGTACTTAAATATGTTTTAGTTTAATTAACATGAATTACATTTGAAATCCTATTTGATTGTTTGGCTAATAAATTAAACAAAAGTAAATGGTGTATCCCACCCACTTCGCTATGTTTGCCTTAATTATGCCATAAACATCTTTTCTGCCTTAATAAGTAACAAATTAGTTTCAACTTATTCGTATTCGTCCGCCTCCATTTTCCAACCCTGCATTAAAGCACAATCCTGGCAATTTAGTTATCATTTAGAAATTTCAGGTGACTTTATGTCGTAAATAAAGCACAAGCTCTTCTGTACGCTGAATATTAAGTAGCAGACTAGATGTTTCAGACTTAAATTAGTCCGGCTCTTAGTCATTAACGGGAGTTGATTAAACATAAAGTACTGCTTTATGATGCCGTTAAACCAACTGTTTTGTATTTGGAAGCCAAACTGTATTTCGAATAGGAAAGTCCAACACTCTGGATTGTTCTTATTTTGGGATGAGTTTATGCTAACTAAATTTCGGACGGAGTGTGTAAATCTGCCCTGAAACTCATTTTAGTGGGCGTCGTGGCAAGTTGTTCTGTTAGTTTAGTATTCTGCATGTGCGAAACTGTATTAATAAACTTCATATTATGACATGCAAGGAAGATTTATAGAAATAAAAGATAGATTAACCAAAAATTATTTTCGATATTAACACATCCGAATTGTGCACTAGGTAAAATAGGTAAAAATGTGCTAAATTAATTACATATGTCAGTATGCTCTGACATAATTGAAAAAATGGTGAAAATAAACGAAAAAGAGGAACGCACCGGACTAGCGAATTCAAGATAACATCAAAACCAAACCAAATTACTGACCGTATCTAGCGTTTGTTGTTATTGCCTAATAGTTCTGCCAAACATAGATTTTCATAAAAATTTAAGCCTAAACTTGTCTTGGTCTCTTCTTGAAAAGATATAAACCGATGAGCAGAGTAATATGTGTATATGTGTGTTTATTATGTATATTTTACTGCGTCCGGTAAGTAAGTATCTCGGTCCCACGTGAGATTGATTCAGGTCTGTGCGAAAACCTACGGGTATACCGAGAGATAAGAAATATTCACGTCAAAAATAAAAGATTAAAAATTTATGGATTTAAGAAAACAAAAAACCTTTTATCAGAGGCGGATCCAACTCGAGTCATTCGCGACAAAAATAAAAAAAAAAGTAAATACTCGTGAAGATAGTCACGGTTTTAGAGACGTCAATCCAAAGGAGTTTGGATTGACGTTACTTAAATATACCTAACTGTTATAATATATATAACTGTTTGTATAACAAAATAAAACTGTTTTTACTAGTTTCGTTATAATTTCATCTTTTTTTTTTCACCTTTTAAACCTTCTCTGCACTATAAAAATTTCAAAATCAAAATTAACGAAATCGTTCTCGAGTTGTTATAAAAAGGTTATAAAAAAATAAAATATCGTTTGATATGTATATGTATATGAAAGTATATTATGTATATAATTGTTTACCGCAAGGCTGCTACACGCACCGATCATGCTAAATACTATTTCGAGCTCGTTCAAAGACATATTTAATATACCATGGGTTTTCTTAATTGTAACCGTAGTAACAACCTATATAGAGTGATCAGTGTATCTTCTTCTTCTTCTTCTAATGGCGCTACAACCCATTGTGAGTCTTGGCCTGCTTAAAAATGTTCTTCTATTCTGCCCTGTCGGATACTTTCCTTCGCCACTGCCTGATGTTCATGGTTTTAAGATCCTTCTCTACGTCGTCTATCCATCTTTTTACGGGGCCTTTCTCTTGTTCTGTTTTCTCCGGGCTTCCATCTCTGAACTACTTTTACAGCTCGATTATCTGGCATTCTTTCTAGGTGACAAAGCCAGTTTAGTCTTTGTGACTTTACAAATCTAACAAAAGATCAGTGTATAGTAAAATTAATATTATTGTAAATACCACTTATCATGTTTTGTTTAATATAATTTATTTTGCAATATCAGAAATTGTTCGGGTTAAACGTACATATAATTTTTATTTACATTCAAACTAAAAAAAGTTCGCGTTCCAGTTTGGACTCCTGTACAAAGTTCGTAGCTCCATAAACGGCATTTGGTGCATTAGATCATGTCCTTAATGCTTTTTTTCTCGCAAATTCAACAGAACCACTCATGAAGACACAACTCTATAACAACGTCTGGTTGATTTGAGCTTGACGCGGAACTTACAAGCACAGATTCTGTAGAATTTTCACATTTCTTGTTTGCAAGTTGTTCTTGACAGCTTCTTTGTTCCTTTGAAGACTAGTTCAACCTTTTAGTTTTATTTTTGGAGCACTCACAAGTTTCTTGGACGATTTTGGTTTAACCTTCCCTAATTTAATGAAAAACTTAAAAAAAGAATGATCTATCCAAATGCTGCACGCGGTTCATAGGCCCAGGCAATTGTAGCATTATTACACCGTGCTCTTTAGCACGTAAAATTGCTTTAAGATTCTTCGAGTACGTAATATGCTCGTTGTATCAATAAAATGCTGGAGTCATTTTACAAAGAGATCACTAGTCATGTAGCCTGATTCTAATATCTCAACCATAATCCTTGGTGGACCACCAACCCTTAAATCATGATTCATTCGTATACGGTTAAATATAAGCATAGGTGGATCGTAAATTCCCGAAGCAGTCGCACAGCAAACAACTGTCATGTTGACTCCACGTTCTCCACTGGACACTGGCCCAACTTGCTGTTTACCTTTTTGTGCGAGAATCTTTTGGCATTTGTTCTGCATAGTGCTGAAACCTGTTTCGTCAACGTTAAACAAGCGAGTTGCATCAATAAAAGGTTAAAAAAACGTAAACATTTCTTTTATTGAATCCTTTTGTGCGCATCATGGACGTTGCTTGAGTTTCTCTCAGTGAGATTATGTCCTTATGACGAGCTTTGAAAGCATAAAACAGCTATTTTCCTGCAATTTGGGATTCTTCATTAAAATTATGTGTTATTTGATTTCTCTCGACTATTTGAAATGCAAGCCATCGAACATTATTGATCGTGAGGCCAAACATCAACATCTCCAGTTTTAAAATGTGATCAACTAGCTCCTTCTTCACTGCTGTTGGTAACACACCGCCTCGGCCAAAAGCCTTCGTTTCTTCATTTGCCTTGACATTGGTTCCCTTATGGTGACGGAGCAAGGTAGGCTTAGGGACTCCATACTGCGTGCAGCATTCATTTAATCGCATGTCTTCATTACGAAATGTTTGAAGAGCCCATATTTTCCTTTGGGCATCTAAAATACACAAGAACGGTGTTTGTTATTTATTTATTTATTTATTTTTGAAATAAGTAAGTCGTCTTAAATACCTAATAGTATCTAAAACTATACCCGTACAATATAGGCAACTCGGCGTGATACAATATGGGAATCTTGCACTTTATGTGAGTAAACTATGATTTCGAATCCAAAAATGGTCTGGCAAAGGGAAACAACTAAGTTTTATACACCTAAATACATGTTTTTCTTGTATTTATGAATCAATATGGTTTACACATACCTTTACAGATGCTGTAACCTTACGGTTGAAACTAGAAAACTACAGTAAAACCTCCGTTAACCGAAATAATTGGGGGGGAGGCCGTTTCGGATAACAAGAATTTCGGTTAAAAATAACATTGTTTTTTATAATATTCTTGATCAAAGTATTGGTATTAAAAAATACTATGAGTTGATTTCGCAATGTTTTCTAATAAGTAAATCCAAAATAAAGTAATAAAATTAAGGAAAATGAACAAGTTTAACATGCTTTTTTAAAGAAATCTGCTATTTTTTTTGCGTTTTCGTTTCACAACGATGTTTCTCTCTCCCTCCATCGTTAATTTGCAGAACGTCATGAGTTTGCCTCATTCGATTGTTCGACGAAACGTAAAGCTGACAATCTGAAAAGGACAAAACTTTATGTAATGACAACAAAAATTAAGAATCTAGTCGTGTCCCTAACTAATTAGGCCTACTGTATAAAATTCTTTCCTCTAAAGCATTGAAAATCTCATCGACAGTCTTGTGCTGCCTGTTGCCTCTTGGGTCGTCATCTTCGTCATCTGATATGCTCAGGTTGTCTTGATAAAGAACTATATCAATGATGTCCTGGTCGATGAATTCACGTTCTGAGTCATCAGCTGCTAACCAGTCACGTATCTCTTCTTAGTTAATTTCGTCATGTCCCGGCAAATTTTTAATGAAAGGTTTAATTTCTTCTGTCGTTTTCTTACCATTTTCTTCTTCAGGATTGTCAATCAAAATCTTATCAAAAAGTTTGTTCCAGCATTTTTCCAAAGTTGAAGATTTGATCTTGGCCCACGACTCAGCTCGCCAATAAAAATGTTTTATTGTTAAAGATTTGAGAATTTCGGGAACACTTTTGGATTAATTCGTCTCCTGTAATAACAGATGTCTTAAGAATGCTTCTTTATAATGTCTCTTGAATGTCTCTATGACTCCCTGGTCTAACGGCTGGATTAAGCTTGTGACATTCGGTGGCAAAAATCTGACAATTGTCACCATTTTGTAGATTTTGAGGGTGAGGGCGCATTGTCAACAAGCAACAATGCTTTGATGAGAAGGTTTTTGATTTTAAAAAGGATTTTACACTTGAGACGAATTCATTTTCAAAACATTCTAAAAATAAAGTGGTCGACATTCATGAACTTTTTTGGCTTCTATACCTTAAAATACCTTTTCGGAAATATCTTTTAGAGCTCGTGGTTTTTGTGATTTCCCAACACACATAGACATCAATTGGTGAGTGAAATTAACGGAATTGTTTACGTTTTGCGACAAACATTTACTTTTTATTGACGAAATTATTGAAACTGTCAGCCATTTCGGTTAAACGATGTTTCGGTTAAAAAGGTTTCGGTTAAGGGAGGTTTTACTGTATACTGAAACATCATGAAATACCAAAAATTCGATAAAATAAAATTGACAAATGTGAATGTTGTAAAACTTCAGTACTCAGTACTTCAGTTTCCTCATAAACGATAAATACAGCGGTGGTACCATATTGGCACCGGTACAATTTCTGCTACTTTCCCCTACTAAGCGATAAGAAGTAGGTATTTACTTAAATAATTTAATTATATACTTCATACCTTTTAAACAACTAAACATTGAGCGAAATTTGTTTTTATAATTTAAGATTTAAAATTAAAACTGAATTTATTTTATAAAAAACTGTTTTAATGCAATAATAAGATCCCATCTGTGATAATATCCCAGAAAAGATATTTAAACCCATCTGTGCACTACAGAAAACATAAAGCAGCAAAATATTTTTCTGAAAAAACTTTGGCGTTTATTTGATGCTATCTCCTACAAACATATTATTTCAAAATTCAAACACTCTTATCCTCTAATTGCAAACAACAAACAATTTCAATTATCGTTCATTTTCAAGCTTCTCCGTAGCAATTATGTACCAAATCACTTTGGTAACGACACTAGTGTCTGAACTTTTATCTCCCTAACAACAAAAATATTTCCAGAAACCCGAATGGGATCAAGTTGGACTATAATCCTTATCGATAGGAACAGATCCAAGGAGGCGGCGAAACTCGCTAGCATGCTCGCGGCCTCCTGCGATACGGGACTCGAGAGCGAGAAGAAGCCGAAAATTCTGCTGGTATTATGATAATCCCAAATAACAAGTCGATAGGGCGGTATAGAGGTGGAAGATAACGTCTTAAGATGTTACGTAGGGATTGATTTTAACATATTGCACAATTTACAATATTAATAATAATAGTTTGCATCCATTATTTAATAATAGTTTGCATCTTTTTGCAAATACTAATTATTTTATCAAATTTTCATGGATGTTTAATTATTTTCTATTCCAAAATTCTTCTTGTATATTATCATCTATTTTTGCACTCTCACATTAAGGTCTATTGTATCTATTATATATTTTCATTTCGTTTAGGATGGTTTAGTTATTAAAGAAGTTATAGTTTTCTATTATGCATTCAGTTATTCTTTGGACTGTTTAATTTGTATCAGACGGTTATCTCGGTAAACTCTTAGTTTACCGGTAAGGTAATTTATCAAGCTGTTTGCTTTGCAAGTTTTAACTCTGAGATAGCGCGTAAATTTGAATTCGGTTTCGCCAGGTAGAAATCGTTTGATTTCTCTTTTTGTTTTTAGATGGCGTAGTTACGTCCGTATATAGTTATTTTCGATAACTATTGTCTAGGATGGGAAAGATTTTTGTTTTGGTTCAGAGCAGTGGCTATACCGTTCTAAGGAGACCTAAAGAGGTCGAAATACGTATAAGCGGCTTGCAGCTTACCTGTATCGAAACAAAAATCTAATACCGTCATTATGTTTTTATAACTTTACTCCGTTTGGAGTACCAGAAACTGAATTCACTACGAATTTTGACCATAATGAACGGCACGTGGAATGCAATTTTAGATTCCCTTGCCGATTAATTTATCAAGCTGTTTGCCTTGCAAGTTTTAGAAAGCACAGTGGTAAAAATTTGAATTCGGTTTCGCCAGGTAGAAATTGTTTGATTTCTCTTTTTGTTTTTTTTCTTAGTTTAACCTTAACAAAAACAGATGCATCAAATGATGGTGATATCGAAAAGAATAATCGGCAAAACTTATAATCACATTGATTTCAAATGTCTTCCTGTAGAAAGTTCTTGTAGCCAATTCTGTGTCGTGCTTACTGAAATAACTGATTGCCTAGAAGTTTTTTAATTTCCACTTGTTCTGTATGCCTATTTGCGTGATCTGATAAATAAAAAGCACTGTGTAAGAAGTTACTAATCAGGAAGGGATTATCATATTGCAAAGCACTTATTCGTCAATAATTCTATAGTAGTAATTAACTCCTGTAGTATTTGCATTGGTTATTGGTTGTTTGGTCTTGTGAATGTTATATAAATCAGCACTCAGTTTCTTTAATATCTTCTAAAAAGTCTTGCTATTTATATTTGATTTTGAAGTCTATTTTTAATAGAGTCCGAATATAGTCAATATGAAGATGAAGAACAAGGTGTGTCGCTCTCACTATTTTCAAAATCTACTTTGCAGTAGACCTTGAAGATTGGAAGAGGCAAGTACATAGAATAAGTGTCAAGGTAAACAATACCTGGTTATATACCCTCCAAGAAGAGCCTATTACATAATACAGAAACTTAAGGACTCACAGAGAATAAAAGTAGAAAGACGTAAAAAACATATAAAAATAGAAGGACCAATCATGAGAAGTATAAAAAGAACAGTTAATATGGTACGAAAACCTAAATGGAATGAATGACAAGAGGCTTTCCAAAGGTTGCTATTCCAAAAAATGTTTGGAATGGCAACCTCCTGGACATAGATAAACATAGAAGACGAGAAAGACCAAAAGCTGGTTGGACAGAAGGAATTTGAAGGCGATAAGCTTAAAAGACCTCAAGAAAGACCTATAACAGATGAAGAATAAGACTTATACCTAAGCTGGTGTTTGAACCTTCGACGTTAATGTTACGTACATATTTTAAATGTTTCACATGGCAAAAAAAAATTAAAACAAGTGTTTGTATTTTAAGGATATACTGCAAATAATTTAGATATTACATAATAATTATATTCACAATTTATGAATATAAGTGTAATACCAAACATCTATTAAGTTAAATAAAAGATCATATAAAAACTGCAGGCGTGTTAGCCCATAATGTTAACTCACAGTTAATCACTAAATGGAAATTTGGGACTTTTCTGAGGTGGCTTAGAATGCAAAAGAAGAAGTCATCGTAGTCTTGCCTACAATGATCTGGTCTTAGTACATTATGTGAAAGTTATAAATAAATCTATAACATAGATTTTATATAAAAACTAGACAATAAAAGTATAACCTTGGAGAGTTTTAAGTAAAACTAGGACAATAGTCTCTTACAATAACAAAAAAAACCTGTAAAACAATTTATGTAAAAAAGAATACAAACTAAGCTTATTTCATGTAACCCTAATTCTCTGTGTCAATTTAAAAAGTCACTAACCGAAAAGTCTACCTTTTTATATTGTCAAAAGCTTACGGCTATATCGTGGCTACATCTGGTTATTCTACAACCTTCTATAAACCCCTGTAGAAGAGGCAAGAGGGGCCTGCGTAGCGCAAGGGGTAGGATCCTTGCCTCGCATGCCGGTGGTCCGGAGTTCGAATCCTACCCCCCGGCAAGAACAACTCGACATTTTTAAAAATGTCTATAGGCCCCAGGTCGACTCAGCCTGAATAAAATGAGTACCTTGGGTAAAACCAGGGGTAATAATAGGCGGTTGAAGCGTAGCACTGGCCACGTTACCTTTCTTGTATACCGTAAGTCCTAGATATAGCAGACTACCCTGCTATACTCCCAAAGCCGCGAAGCGGTATAAAACGGGAGACTATTATTATTAGAAGAGGCACGTAGTTTTGTTGCTTCATACCAAAAACAGTTTCTGCGAACATTAATATTCTAGAATATGGTCCATAATATAATCCATAACATAATAAACCCTATAGAAACATGATCGATCCGTCTGTGGTCTAAAGCTGCTCCCTTAAAGAGGCCAAACAAGACAAAAAACGAAACAAAATTCTTTCCTTTGATTCAAAACCTTCATTACAGCGACCATGAACCCTCTATCAACACACAGAGCTAAAATTATTTGATAACTGAAACTAAATAACAGGTTTTATGGCTAGGTAACACAAAATATATTGTATAGACATTTTTGATGTAATGATCGGTCACTTAATACTTATTGAAAGGTCCAAAATGTTCTTATGAGATTAATAACTCATTAGTCTTAAGAAGGACGAAGCTATTCCTAATTATCCTTGAATGAATGAATTAAAAATAAATTGATATCAATAACTGTAATTAATTTTAAAAGAAAAATTAAAATTTGAAGAGGTTTGACGAAATTAGAACAATTTCTGAAAAGAAAACAGAAAGAATATCTCGATAGATTCTACATTACTTTGTATTTCACGTCTAAAATATTTAACAAAAATAACCGTTTCTAAGGAACTGATTACCTTCATAAAACAGATGTGGTATAAATGTTCTCTATCGCCAAGCTTTTGTTTGATTGTAACTACTTCCAGCCTCATGTGCGCCCCCCAAAGCTGCATTTTAAGATTGCCGCGATTGTCGCAATTGCGGCACTTTCTCTTGTCGGAATTTCGCCAAGTTTTAGATAAATCGACGAGATTCTAGAGCTAGCAACATAAAGATTTTAGCAAAAAAAGCGTGTATGTTAGTGGAAACATGAAAGGAACTTGCAGGCGGATACAGAGATATATAGTCTGTATATATTAGTGTGTATATTTTTGAAGAAACTGTAAAGTTTGAAATAAAATTAGGGATATCTATGCGAAAAGACAGCAAATAAATTTCACTTATATTTTTCGTTGTAGTTTTAACTCTTAATGCATATTTTATGTTACAAGTAGTTATAGCTATTTTATAGTTTTTAATTATATTATGGCCATAAACATTTTATGTTCCTGTTTATTTTTATAACTAATAAATCAAAACAATATCAAACAGTTTTATAGAGCTAGAGGCTTTTGAAAAGTTAAAGGAGGTAATGAAATCAAAGGATATTGTGTATAACAATATTTTACACTCATAAAAGCTTGACTTCTTGACCTATTTGACAGCAAAAAAAGTATCCGTTTCACATTTGTTGATCCCAATACCAGCTTAATATTATCCCAATAAAGATGGGCATGTAATCTCCTCATAATTCTATTATATGCTTAATAGCAGAGCAATGCCTTCATAGCTTTACTGTTTCGCGGAAAATATTATATCCCTTTTTTTAGGAATTGAAAAAATATACGGAGTAGACCATTATATTGGCATGTCAAGTGCTTTCAGACTCATATTGTTCTCTGAAGCTTTAATTGTGTCTATTATTTCTTATAATGTCGCTCCTTTGGGAGTTATTTTGCATTCTTTATTTGTGTTCGTTATCTTTTTCACGTATATTTAACAGCTCCTCGAAGCAACGTTTCTATTCGGACATAACACGATCAGCCTCATTTGGCAGTGTTTCTCCACTTGATCTCTAGGTAATTGATTTCAAGATAATATATAATTATAGGTATAGTGTAAGTTCTTAACATAGATGATCTTAAGCATAACAACAAATAAGATTATATGGAATTTATTAATATAAGGGACTTTTCAAGTTAAAAGAGTTGTTTGGAAAATTAGACTCACTATCGACAGCTTTATTTAGTTGCTTCAGAAACCGCTTAACAGAAGAAAAAAAGAAATGCAGTAGTCTCCTAATCACCTTTGCAACGGTATACCATTTGAATATTTATTTTTAGAGAGTCGACCAAAATTATGCACTTAGATTATGCACATTAAACTAAATTACACTTCTGCAGTTCTGCAGAATAGGATACAGTACGTCGCAGGTGAGAGGAGTAGGCACATTAGGACCCCGAACTCAAACGGAACCAAATCCCTCTTGATAATGGCTCCAAAATGGGTGCCGAAACGTCGAATTTTAAATTCTTCTTTAAATTTTGCTTTGGGTTTGCCGGTCTGTTATAAATGAAAACACCTAATTATTGCTTAAACGTTTCAGCTATTTGCCATCTTCAATAAGCACTTTATTTTATAAACATTATCAATACACAATTATATTTTTTATGTTGACACTCTTTAAAAGTTCAAGATGGAAAAAAGTTGTATCTGAACCTAGATACATCTGGCAGATACTTTAAAATACTGGAGGTTCAGGGTCGTACTTTAAATATCTGCCATGGTATTTTTAATATGATATTAATATTTAAATAATAAAATAAAATAATATTGTATGGAAATCATATTTTATGGAAATAGACTACTCTTTCGCCAGATTATTGTAATTTGAAAAAATGGTGGATGAGCCACCATGACATTGTCAAGGCAGAGAAAATTCAAGAGTAATAATTTCAAGTGTGATTCAATTAAAAGGTAAGAATTGTTATACTCTGAGATAGCGCGTCATGTGTTTTATATATAATTAAGTTATTTTGTACCATATTATTGGCAGTGTCATAATACATTGACCTATAATTCAGTTTACTTCATATAACGGCTTAAAATATTATTAAGCACCTTTTGGGGATATCCAAATATATACAAAATACAGGTCTAAAACTATACCTGGGAGCGATAAAAACCAGTCCAGTTAGTACGTCTTAGCCAATGAACTCCATAATAAAAGAAGACAGCTCTTATGGCTAAATTATGCTGATAAAATTTAGTTAATAAAAACAATGCATTTTTTCAACAATTTTTAGCAAAACTGTTTATATATCTTTCGATATATAAACAGACAGTAAAAAGCCTTATGCTGTAAGAATAAAACTTAATGGCTTTTATAAAGGACAGTTTACTCTTCATTATCATTGGTGCTACAGCCCTATAAAAGAGCCTCGACCTTCCCAAGTCTATTACGTCAGTCAGTTCTATCCATTGCCAACTGTTCCCAGTTTGCTGGGCCTATTTGTCTACCATCCTCATCTACACCATCCCTAGTCTAAGGATACTACATCTTTATCACCAAATATATGTTTATATCTGTGATATATCTCGTAGTTGTACCTTCTTCTCCAAACACCATTTTCACAGATGCCACCGAATATTCTTCTCAGGATCCTTTGTTCAAATATAAGCAGGAGATTTTCATCTGCCTTGGAAATGGTCCATCTCTCCGACCCATATGTCAACACTGGTTGAATAAGGGTTTTGTATATGGTTTTCAGTTTACTCTTACTGTTCCTATATATTTTATTTCATCCTCCTGGATGATTAAAATATCCTTAATGTATACCTCTCTGATCGACATCTCTAAACATAAACAAACTACACATACCTTTCGTATCCCAGCAAGCTTTTAAAAATTTAATATACAGATTCTCATCATCCTATCTAATTTTCACTCATGCATACAAGTATAAAGAGGAGCGTTCAGCTGACAGCTTATGGAACTTTACCAAACGCTGAAAAATGTAAGGACCTTCTTGCAAAACAGTTTGTTTTAAGTTCTGATTACTTGGAAAAAAAACATTAACAAAAATCAAATAAAAGTGTGTCGTTGATATGGGTACCCTCACATGTAGTAATAAACTGTTATAAAGGAGCTGATTGCCTATTGCAGCATATATTACAGCAACTTATAAAAGCGCTTTCGCACTGAACCAATTATCCTATAATGATCACAAATCAAAAATAATGTACACAAAAAGTAGGAACTATACTTGGTATGCTAAATAACAGAAATAACTAAATAAACTTCGAATGGGATATACTATACTTATGCATAAGCTGATATCAAGAAAAACGCTGCACCTTTATGCGCTAATCATAATTCACTCCAATAGTCAAGGAAATGAAGCAATGAACCGTCTAAAATCGGCTCAGAAAGCCGAATTAAGAGGCAGTTTTGTGCATTCTATTAGTGAGAGCGTCAGAAAATTTTGTGAAATAATGCGATAATGAAAACGTAAAAAATTACATTTGTGCATAAGAAAAATGCATTTTGAAAATGCGTCAGATGATGCCCTGGGCACCAGGTACATCGGAGACCTTCGCCGAAATGATATTCGTGTTTAGCGACCTCGAAAACCCCCCCAGAAACGAGTTTCGAATGATTTTGTATGGAATCTGCAAAAAACTTTTGGAGACGAGGTAGTTGCCGTCCGTCCTGGGCACCGGGTACATCGGAGACCTTCGCCGACATGACATTCGTGTTTAACGACCTCGAAAACCATTGAGAATCGAGTTTCCAATGATTTTATTCAATATTTGCCAATAACAATAAGTTTTTTTTATTTGCAACTCTGGAAAATACATTTTCCAAATGCAGGTTTTTATTTATTCTTGATCGCATGAGTTCACAAAATTTTCTGACGTTCTCACTAATCGAATGCACACAACTGCATTTCAATCCGTCTTACTGCGCCAGTTTTCCAAAGTTGAGCCGACTTTTGTGCTTCATTGCCTCGACTACCAGTTAAACAAGTCATTCTAGAGTACCCAGAGCAACAGTAAATAAGCAACAGAGAACTGTAAATTCTCTTAGAGATAGGGGAGAGGGGGGGCAAGTTGTTACACGGGCAAGTTGTTACACAATTATTTTAAAACGCAGCAAGTATCATGAGTTGCCGATATTTTATGGAAAGTTGGGTCAACCGACCCGTCATCTGTGAACGGATATTGATACTCAAGTCAGACATACATCATAGTGTTATTGCTTAGAATGTGGTTTCGGGTCTAAAACTGTACCGTTGTCAGGTGGCTTTTGTTTTTATTTGTGAGAAATTGGTAAGTAGTATAAATATGTGTATTATATAGTTTTGAAGCGTATATATTTCTCGTTATTGGCATGCTATTGTTAGTAATTGATTCTCAATATTTACCAAAAAACGTTAACTTAACCTCATTTCGTACACGTGGGGCCAGTTGTTACAATAATCTGGGGCCAGGTTGTTACTGTAACAACTTGCCCCGAACACGTTAATGTAAGAATATATCGAAATACCTACAATGGTTACAATATGGTTACCATAATTTATGATTTCACTAAAAATCCAATATTATGATCAGACATATTTTGTAGATAGTAATTTGTTTGTAATGAATAGCATACCTACCTACATTTATTTTCGCAAAGCATGTTAGAAACACAGATTAGGTTTTATTAAATTTTTCTATCATGAAATTGTTTTGGTTGTTTTCAGATAGCTTAACATGGTGCGAACGTATACCAAGAAAACCACAAGGGGTATTATTCCAACCGAACAATTTGAAAGGGCGGCGCAATTGGTTTTACAAGAACACTTGTCAATTAGGGATGCTGCTACTCGCTATGGAGTTAATTTTATGACATTGCACCGCTATATGAAAAGAAAATCAAACTTAGGTGCTGAAAACAGTAACAAGAACTTAGTCGGCTACGCTACGGCCAGAAAAATATTTAACAATGCTGAAAAAGAGGAACTTCCCGAATATACTGAGCATTCTGCTAAAATTTATTACGGTCTTACAACTTCTGATTTGCGAAAATTTGCATTTCAATATGCAACAGCCAACCAAATATCTGTTCCGGAAAATTGGAAGGTTAATGAAATAGCTTCCAGAGACTGGCTATATGGATTTTTGAAGAGGCATCGAACTTTATCAGTCCGGACACCTGAAGCTACTAGTATGGGTCAAGCTACCGCGTTTAATCGTCATAATGTGTCACAGTTTCTTAACAATCTCGGCGAAGTTTATGATAAATATAAATCTGAGCTCCAAGAAGTGTACAATATGGACGAAACTGGACTTACAACTGTCCAAAGGCCTACAAAAATCATTGCAAAAAGGGGAACTAAGCAGGTAGGTGCTATCACATCTGGAGAAAGAGGTCAACTTGTTACCTTGGCATTAGCTGTCAACGCAACTGGAAATTTTGTACCTACATTTTTAATATTTCCGAGAAAGAAATTTAAAAATGTTATGGTAGCCAATGGACCTTCTGGTTGTGTAGGTGCGTCTCATTCCTCTGGATGGATGACATGTGATAACTTTTTGTTGTTTATGAAACATTTCGTCCAGTTTGTACGATGTAGCAAAGAGAAACCCGTTTTGATGGTATTAGATAATCACGAGTCTCATTTGTCTATTCCGGTGTTGAATTTTTGCAAAGAAAATGGAGTGGTTCTTTTAAGTTTCCCGCCACATACATCACACAAGTTGCAGCCGCTTGATAGGACGGTATTTGGCCCACTTAAAAGATATTTTAATAGTGCTGCAGATGCATGGTTAAGATCTAATCCCGGTAAAGTAATGAACATTTACGATATACCTATCGTTCTTAAAGATTCATTTCCTCTTGCTGTTACACCTCTCAATATACAAAAAGGATTTAATGTGACAGAAATTTGGCCATACAACAGAGAAATTTTTCAAGATGATGAATTCTTTCCTGCAGAGGTAACAAATAGGCCAATAACAGAAAATATAAACGCAACAGTAGTCATAGATCCGGCACCTATTGGCACCGAACTCTGAGATAGCGCGTCCCAATAGCAACCTTCTACAAGCACAGATTTTAACTTGGCGATAAATGAACCTGTCGATTCACCTACTCATATAACGCCCCAGGAGTTGAAGCCTTATCCAAAAGTAATGCCAAGGAAATCCAAAGGGGGTCGGAAGAAAAGAACTTCCGCTGTTTTGACTGATACTCCCATTAAGTCAGCTTTGGAGGAGACTCTGAGATAGCGCG
>NW_027313019.1:0-24207 GCF_040954645.1 Diabrotica undecimpunctata
CGCGCTATCTCAGAGTATGGGCCGGGTTTATGGCCCACATGACCTTCTCATTGATCATTTAGATCACGTGGTCAATAAACCCTGGTCCATTAGAAAGAGATGCAGGGACTGCTTTTGGGTCAGTTTTCTCTCTTGCACTGGGGAAACGGGCTGTATTACAATAGTCAGCCTATTTGTATATTCATGTCTATGACCTAAACTAATCTCATGTAACCAAAAAAATCTTAAAATATTGTTAACCTAAATTTTGTCCAATCTAATATAGGATTGAATAAATTATTCTTTGCAGTAGAATACAGGATCTTCACTTTAAGGATTGCCTTGTCATTATATACATTATTGCACGTATCCTGCTATACAAAACACATGCTGTAGCACTTTTTTATTTCAATTATTACAACATATTACAATTTCGAATTCATCAATTTTCGTAAAGTGCAAATTCAAAATGATCTAGATCAGGTAAATGAAAAGGATCATATTAAAAATTTATACTTGAACTTTTTTTGGGTTTGTATATTAATATTTTCAAACATTTGTTAATTTTACTTTCCACAAAATCAAAAAATAAAGTTTTCTTAGGTAAACTAATAGCAAAAAAAACGAATTAAAGGTGTTAAAACTTCTTATAAATGATTTGGACGATTTCTGAAAATAGTTTTATTATATAGCCAGTCAATGCTAAAGATATACACCTCAAAATTTTAATATAAAGTAACTGAAGCTGTTCAAAACACCCTTATAAGTTCCTGCAAACTTTTATGACTAAATACGCTGTTGACTGTTTCCGTCTCCTACTTAAGGCCATTAATATAAAATCCGAAAGTTGAAAAGATAACTGGGTAGAAAAAAGTGAATAATAGGTACGAATTTTGGAATGTGGCGAGATCATTGTTTAAAGCAGTGCCCTGATTGATTTGTAGTGGGCTCATTAGAAGAATGGCCGCCCACGGTGGCGGTGGAGTGACGGCAAAAGCGGCCGAAGTCTTAGCGGCCCACCCCGGAGTCCGATAACCAAAGTGGAATGTACCATCAGCGAATGGACGATGGGAAGATGGACGAGATGGGTCCTAGCACCGCTTCTTTTAAATATACCGATACGTTCATTTTTAACGATACGAAGGACAATGGATGGATTTGGAGCATTTTCGATATTTTCGCCTCCAACACAGTTGCTGAAAAAAAGTCATAAAATCCTTTCTTGTTAAAACAACAAAAACTGTTCTAAACTATCCATCCGTGGCGTTTTTTTCTTGCTTTTTCCTAGGTATACTGCAGCAAAAATATTCATCAATACGTAACAAATTAGACAGTTAAAAAAGAAACAGTAAATCTGTACAATTATTATGCGTCTATGTAGAATGTGGTATGACTGAATTATTTATGTACATAATTCACTTTGTCCCATAAACTATAAAATTTTTAAAACCTTGATTTACACCCAAAAATATACTAACTAGAATCCAATTAGATTCCCCTTTTTATGTACATTTTGCTGTTCAGTAGATATACAAGTCATTTTTAGTCGTATTTTAAAAAAAGCGGAAAATCGCGGCATATTGTGCGCTAAAAAAGAATCAAAAGCATCAATTTCTCTCTAAAATAATTTCTATCTAAAAGTCTATCTTCGTTCACACTACGACGACATGACATGTTTCGTATTTTTTGAAAACTCTACAGCTAAAATCGAAGACAGACTGACTAAGAAAGAAACGCCGGTATGTAAGCAATCATCGAAGTTATCTAGAGTGCCCTCGCTAAGTAGATTTAGCCCAAACTCGATCCCAGAGCTTATTGTCGCAGTAGAAGAAGAAAAGTGGCTTAACATCCTAAAAGAAACAATAGCGAACTTCATTATGCTACTATGCCTAATCGTATGAGAAAAGTTGTTAATGCAAGAGGTGATCATATCCATTATTAGAATATTAATTTTCAAACTTTTAATTGTCAAATACCCTTTTTGTATTAGCAATAAAACAAGTTGATTTGTTTGATGCATACATTTTACAATGTTAAACATACGGTAAGAAGTCGAAATAAATTTTTATAGATTTTATACACATAAACTCCATTCGCTTAGCTCGGGCACATTTTGACAGATTCATTGTCGGAAACCTACAACACAACAATTCCTACTTCTCAGTATTAATAGCTCAAGTATGCTACTATTGCAGACTTCTTTCTTTAAAAAAAAGAAGAATTATTCTAAATCGTGGAAGTGCATACTAAAACCCATCAAATTTTGGGTAGTATATATTTAAAAAATATATTTTAGTTGTTATAATTTAACATAACTATTTATTATATATGGTGCAGATAAATAAATATTGATTGTCAGTAATTCGCAAAGTTCTATTTTTATTTACTATTTAGTTTGTTTACTATTAATATTGGGTGTGAGTACGTGTGCTTGGTTGTATAGTAATTTCCAACCACTTTTAGTATGTCAAAAAGTAACTAACTTCGCAAAAAAAATCATTACTAAATTCACTAGACAGTTCGGACTGGGAATAGCGAACCGAGTTTATTAAAGTATATTAAATTATCTTTCAAACAGTATATCCCTTTTTTTGATCCGAGTAATATTGTCTAAAAACAATATAGTTAAAGTAAAAAGTTTAAAGCGTTCCAATTTCTATGCACGCAAGTTTATAAAGGAAAGTGTGCAATATGAAAAAAATAGAGTAGAAGGACCACATAAGAAACGAAGACATGAGCACCATGTGGGGTTTAAGATAGAGAAGAAAGAGAACTCCAATGATAAAGACACACAAGAGAATCTCACGCAAGATAGGTCGCCTAAAAGTTGAAGGGATAGTTGTTATTATCAGAACAAAAGATCTTAAACAAGAAGAAGAGAACGAAGAGTTCCGACTCCTTTACAAGTTTATTTAATTTCTTTTGAAATAAGAACAGTAGTTCAGTCTAAAACTGAAATCAATGTCGAGTCTTAAAACCGACTCAATGCACAAAGGACAGTAGGATATTAATTTTCTGTGGTTTTCCAATTAAGTTGTACAATAGCAACTGCTCTAGATGAGGACCTAACCACAGATAACCTCCACCCATTATGAATTGACCACCCGATCTGCCAAGGGGTAGTCTACACCAGGAGTGGATGAACAACCGTGGCTTCTGGATCCTTGCCAAGTTTTTTCTCCGTTTTTTTTTATGAAGTAGTCCCCATCTCCATCCAAAACACCGACCCCATTCCTTGAAGAGGCAAAAAACTTAAGGAAAGGATCTCTAAGAGATATATTCGCCATTAGAGTAGATCAAGTCAGGTTCAATAAATGTCGTTTCAACTAGGAAACAACTTGAAAAAAAAATTGTCTTGAGTTTAAGCTGCTTTATAAGGTATGCATGATAGTTTTAAAACTGTAATTAGATTTTCTGTTTCACGTCAAGTTTTTTCTCTACCCCACAATCTAGCATCATAGGAAGCACTATTGCTCTCCTATTGGCTGACACCTTCTCCAAAAGATGTAACGTGATCAGCAAAAGTTAAAACGATTTAGTACGAGATTTAGTTATTCAAAAATGTTCAGAACGTTTAGCATGAAAACTGCGCGAGAGACACTTGTTTGAAAAGGAAGCTAAGGTAACCTATTTCGATCAAGAGCACATTGTCATTACAATACTTTCGAAGTGCTGGTGGATGTTGCCATAATGTACGTGGTTTAATGGAAGAGTTGGGAAACTCTGGTTATGATGCAACTGAATGGCGACTATTTATCGATAACTCAAAGCAAAGCTTGAAGTGTGTTCTGCTCCAGAATGGAAATTTATTTGGTTCAGTCCCGATAGGTTATTCAGTTCGCTTAAGTAAAAAATATAAAAATATAAAGAGATTTATTCATCTGTCGTAATATCACATGCACAAATAGATCTTTTGTGTCGACCTTAAAATGATCTGCTTCCTCCTTAAACACAAACGTGGATATACAACTTATCCCTACGTTTTTGTATATGTAAGAAGCATTGGGTACAGTTGAATTGGTAGCTAAGATCTTATCTGAAACCTGGTGATCCAAACACTGTACATCAATCACTTGTTGACAAAAAGAACATTATATTTTTACCTCTACATATAAAATTGGGTCTCATGAAACAATTTGTTCAAACTTTGCCAATTGAAGGAGACTATTTCAAGTATCTAATTTAGGCATTTCTTAATCTGTCAAGTTAAAAACATAAAGGCCGGTGTTTTTGATAGTTCACAAATTCGGCAGTTTCTCAAAGTTGTCCAGCAACCTTTTGGGGCTGCAATAATGAGCACCAAACTGCATTTTTTACAAAGTCATCTTGCTGATATCCCGAAAAATCTTCAACACTCCAGAAAAAGCTACAAGCGAAATTTTTTGGTTTAACATGTAAATATCGTTCACTAGTCAAACAATTATTTGTATGAACACAATTTATCTTTTAAAGCAGTAAATGCTTTCGTAAACGGTATATTGTAAGTTCTACTGTATTTTTCTTTATACGCATAATTTGTATGAATGTTGGGGTATCCCGTGTCTTAAAAATTTGACGTTATAGACAAAATCTGTGGATATTTTTGGATTTAGAGCCACTAGTTAGTTGAAAACAAGTCACAGATTTAAGACAACTAAATTGATGTTTCTCTGTGTTATAATTTGATAAAATAATTACTTCTTTTATAAAATGCTCCTCCGAGGGTGATGGAAATAGCAATCGTAGTGGAAAAATAAGTGACCGATGTGTTAGAACAGGGAATATTTTTCTATTCTTTGTGTAACAGATTCCCAATCTTTAATCTGAATTTACCACAATATAGGACTAGAAATATCGTAACTTTTTTTTAGCTATTTTAGCTTGTGTATATTATTAATAATAACATAACCTTAAAATCTGAAAAAGTATTGACTATGGACATTATATTTTACGTTGGTTAAATAAAGTGATTAGTAGACTTGGATAAATATGCAAAATGCATATATTGCATATTTTATGAACTTTTTGCATGTCAACTCATTGTACCTACTCGTCAGTAATAGATAATCGAAAAATTAATATTAGTCTTATTAGTCCAGATTTCTAATTAGAATATTACTCCTAAATCTTATTTAATTTCATGCAAGCAATTAGAAAAAACCAACTCTGCAACAATATCACGTATTGTACAAGAAGAAATATCAACATTTTCTTTTTTTTTTCGTGCAGCTGTTCCCAGCCATAAATTATTGCTTTTTATCCGATGCTGCACCATATATGGTCAAGACAGGACAATATTTAAACTTAATACACGTTACTTGTGTCGGACTTGGAATGAAAAGATTTGCGGAAGAAATTAGAAAAAAGTTTCCTTTTGTAAACTCCCTGATATAAGCTTAAAAAATCATTCCTCAAATCTCCTATAGGAATTCAACTTTTTAAAGAAATGCTTCCAAATGTTCCACTTCCACTAGAACCCGTTCTGACAAGATGGGGTGAACATGGTTGGAAGCCGCTTTTTTTTCTATTCAGACTATTTCGTAGATTTAAAAAAATTAATTGACGCTTTAACGGATGAAAGTTCCAAATCTCTGCTAGATGCTACAAAAAGTTTTAAAAACAACGTTCTTTGGCTGCCACTTTCATTCATTAAATTAAATTTTAGTTTGCCTTCCAAAAGTATTACTCAATTAGAATCATCCAAGTTGTCCTTGGTAGAAAGTATATCCTTAATAAAAGAAATTTGATTAGCTCAGCTTCATTGATGATGATGGATGACTGATGAGACACTGAACCTAGTAGAAGAATGAAGAAAAATTATAAAAAAATGCTTCAAATCCAACAGAAACTGAAAACAAGATTGCAAATGTAAACAGACGCATAAAATCATCAAGTGGAAGAGACAAAAATAATTATATTAAAGAAATATGCAAACCAACTACAAGAACTCGCCGACCGTCAAGAATTTAGAGAGAACTGTTTGCCCAAAGTAAAATACTTAACGAAATCAGACCATATCAATACACAAACCACAGATAATACACAACAGAAAATAAAAAACAAAAATACACGAATCATCACCAATCCAGAGGGCAAAGCAGCGACATGGAAACAATATTGTGAAATGTTGTTTCATAGTGACAATAAAGACGTGAATCGCGCTATCTCAGAGTAATGACGAAAAGGAACCACATATTTTAAAATCTGAAATAAAAAGCGCAATAAAAAATTAAAAACTGGAAAATCTCAAGGAGAAGACGGAATCACGGCGGAAGCAATTAAAGAAATGGGAGATATAGGAATTGAAGTAATATTCAAACTGTGTAATGAAATCTGGAACACAGGACAATGGCCAGATGATTGGTGTAAGCTCACTTTCATACCCATTTATCAGAAAGGCTCACCAACTGACTGTAATAACAACCGCCCTATAACCCTGATCTCCCACTCAAGTAAAGTTCTGATAACTATAATTAAGGTTAAAATCAATACTTCTACCACAGATCCCACAAGAACAATGTGGATTTGTCCCTGGAAGAGGCACACGAGAACAAATTCTCAATCTCAGACAAATCTAGAGAATTTAATCTAGAAACATATTTGTGCTTCGTCGACTACTCGAAAGTGTTCGATAATGTAAAATGGCATAAGATGTGGGGAATACTGAGAGAAATGGGTACCCCCGAACATCTACTATACCTACTGAAACAACTGTATATCAACAACACAGCAAACGTAAGAGTCAACAACATATACTCCAATAATTTTAAACTAAAAGCCGGTGTTCGTCAAGGATGTATTATCTCTCCCACGTTATTCAATATATATTTAAGCGAACACATCATGCGCATTGTATTCGACGAATTGGCAAAAATCGGTCAGAGGTCGAAAAATCAGCAATATCTGCTATGCTGACGACACTTTACTACTAGCATCATCAACAGACTACATACTATTAGTCGTGAATATGCGTCAGAAACTTGGACCATTAAAAAGTCCGACTTACGACGTATAATGATGAAATGTGGGTATATAATAAGATAGCAGACTACAGCGAAGAATATGGACTATCTTTGAACATAAAGAAAACTAAATTTATGGTAATATCGAAATCAACACAAAATGTCCAAAATTTATATTTACACAATGAAATTATCGATCGAGTTAGCAAATACAAATATTTAGGCACTTTTATAAATGAAGACAACGATAGCTCAGCAGAAATCAAAATAAGAATAGAAAAACGCGCTATCTCAGAGTCTAAAATGAAGAGAGTGTTCTGCGGAAGAGATTTGAGCCTTGAAATGAAACTTCGCCTGATGAGATGTTACGTACTTTCTGTGCTGTTCTACGGAATGGAGTCATGGACGTTGAAAAAGATTGATACCAAAAAATTAGAGGCATTTGAACTGTGGATGTATCGCAGAATCCTGAGAATATCATGGACCGAGAGAGTCACAAATGTCGAGGTCTTGAGAAGAATGAATAAAGAAAAGGAAGTCATATTTACGATCAAAAAACGAAAACTGCAATACTTGGGACACATTACAAGAGGCGAAAGATATGAACTGCTTCGAATAATTATGCAAGGGAAAATAGCAGGAAAAAGGTCCATAGGAAGAAGACGAAACTCCTGGCTAAAGAATCTACGGGAATGGTATAGCTGTAGCAGCAACGAATTGTTTCGGTCAGCAGTTTCGAAAATACGTATAGCCCTGATGATCGCCAACCTTCGGAACGAAGATGGCACTTGAAGAAGAAGAAGTGGGTATATCGTAGAATGATGCGCATACCCTGGACAGTACATCGCGCAAATGTCTCAATATTGACAGAACTCGACATCAATACTAGGCTTACCACAATCATCAACCAAAATATATTGAGGTACTTTGGACACATTACCAGACGAATGGAAGGCATGGAGAAGTTGGTGGTTGAAGGCAAGGTAGATGGTAAAAGAACTCGAGGAAGATCGCCACTCCGATGGTCAGACCAAATAAAGTGCGCTACCCGTTACTCTCTGTCTGATGCAGCACACCGCGCCCAGGAGAGAGAAGAATGGATAGCAACCATTCGTCAAATACCATAACTTTATCACATCTTAACGAAGGAGAAAGGATAGAGGAGGAGGAGGATCAGCTCAGCGTGTCAAAATGTTAAGGTAACACTGGAAAAGATATTTATTATTATATATAAGAAACTTACTGAAGTAACTGGAGCTCTTGTTGGTAATTTTTGCGAAGAAATAGATTTAGAACCAAATATTTTTGAGAATTTTAAATATGCTGCCATTACAGCCGTTGATGTGATAAGAATTTTCCCAATTTACAAATATATGTACACAGATAGAAGCCATAAGTTTTTTATTTAAAAATTTTGAAAAACATTTCGTCATTTATTGTTTCCATAATTATAAGGAATACTATTTTTCTTTTTTACTACTTTCAGTACAATTAATTAGTACATTATAATTACCTTCTTAGTTTTTAAATTTATGTATATTGTTTTCTCATTATTAAAATAAATATTAGTTATTATACCATTATTAAATATATGTTTACATTGACAGTATGCCTATTTTCTTAAAAATGCATATTTAATGCATGTTTTAGCAAGTCTAGTGATTAGTCTTAAAAATACAAATACATCTTGATCAATGTTTAACCTGAACAAAACAATTTAAACATTTACATAATACTCTACAAGATTTAATCACTTCTACAGACCTCAAATTACCGATCATTTAGAGTTCGTGTACGATGAGAACCAAATTGAACAACAGACGTCTCGACTCCAACTCTCCCAGCGTCTTCAGGTCTGTCAAGCCGCTCACGAACCCCACGGAGCCGCCGGGTCTGTGGGGCCCACATTCCAACTCTGAACCCGGCCCGTTGTTCTCATCTCGCTGAAAATTATTTTTTTTTTGTTTTGGGATGGACCACGGCTGCCGAGATATTGAGATGGACCAACCACCCAGGTGTTCCATGACTCTCGAGAGTTTGTTTTTCCTTCTATGCATGTGTGTAGGCAGGACTGGACCGACGCTCGCCCATATTTCGAAAATAATATCTTTTTTTCTGTTTAATTAAACTTATTTATTCCGTTCATTTCTTTATTGATTTGTAAATATTTAACACGTATTTGTATTTAATTAATCTGTTGTGTATTTAATGAATATTTCTCATTTGTCGACTGTATGTTTCTGCACTTAAAATCAAACTTTTTAAATATTTATTTATAATTTCAACCCCTTAAAGTCTTGTATCATTTTCTTAAATAAATATCTCTCTTTTATCATTTTTGTACATTTTTTATACAGCTTTAAAAATTGTAAAAAGTAACTTTAATAATAATATAGATTTAACCCTTTCAGGGACAAAATTATTTTTTTGCTAAACTGAGTTGAAAAGTGCATTTTTACATAAAAATATGTACACTAAGTAGTAAAAAAAATTTTCTATTTTTTAAATGGTTGATTTTCTGTAAAAATGTGGTAAACCATTGTACCAGGGAGCATTAAAGGAAAAACAATCATGATCTATTATTAGTTGTCTCACATACTTCGTCTAAATAATCATCAGCATCGGAACCTCCATTAACGTCGGAGTTCTCAGCTGGCTCATTAGTAATTCCCTCCAATTCTTCTAACAGTTCCGCTGGCGTTACATAACAAATTAATAATTAAAAAAAGTTTGTTTTATGTTATACTACAGAAACACTTGCCCAGTAACGGACACATTAAAAACACAATAATTGCATGAGTTGCATAATGAAATACTTTTTTTTTTTTAATATTTTGTGAGTTATGTAAATATGTTTGAATTTTATTTGCTTACAAATATTCATGTTGCGCAATTTTCACACTTATAAAAAAGTAGATTTTCTCGATGCGTGCACTCCACATGCGCCCACCCCTCTCATCTCACCTAGTACACTGTACCCAATCTTCATTTGTAGTTTCTTCGCAGATGAGACACTCGGTAGTTCCTTCTTTTTTAGTGTTCATTTCTAAACTTTTACTACTTGGTATCATTGACGTGAAAAGTATTCACAAAGACTCTTCTTGTTCAAGCTGGTTTGATTTGGTTTCTTTAAGCTGATTGTAGTTTCTTTTCTTTTTTCTCTACTGTCCTCTTGATCTTTTCTTGTGATTCCTTAAACCCCCTCTCCAACATAGTTTTCTAAGGATATCTAGTCAAAATCTTACTCTTTTCACTTCATCTCTATCTTTGAATAATTTTTTTCCTAGCTTCGTTTGTTACCTACAGGTGAAACTTTGTCCGTCACAATTTAAAAGGCTTGGGGCTCTGAAGTCCATCGCAGGAATTAGAAGTGCTGGCAGTAGCTGAAGGTAGAGTGTAAAGCTACCTCGGCGATATAAAGGGCGGACCTAATATATCTCTCTCTTTTTAAACAGGTGTTTCTCACTCCATCTCACGCAAGGTCCATACCGACCATAAACTTTTACCTATAGGTACTGTATAAGTATTCTAAAAGTTTATTCTAAAAGGTGTTTTCTTTATGAAAATAAAACTTTTTCAAGAATACCTACACCAAATTATGCCTTAAAGTAAATATCCAAAATAACTAAAAATCCCAGTAAATTGGGCATTCCAAGCAATATCTATCTTGAAAGGTTCAACGATTAATGTACCTGACAAAAATTAATATCGGAAAAGAAAAAGAAGAAGGAATCAGTCAAAAATTACCTAAAATATCCAGGCTACAGTAACCTAATTAAATACAATGCTATCACGTCTATCTTTTCTGCTTCTAACATCTTCTAGTAGCTTCCCAAAACAGTTTATAATCTGTCTCATTACAGATTACAAACTAGATATGGAACTGTCATGCGGATCTGATACAGTGAGATCGCACTCTACTATCTAACTTCTATGTGTTATGAGAAGTTCTCATAACACATAGAAGTTCTTATAGCAGTTCTCTCAACACGGCGCGTCCCAATGGCTTATAGGGAACGCCCTCTGGATATACAGGATAACAGAGCATGTGGGAATACGATAAAACTAAATAACAGGCACGGATCATTTGAGAATATGACGTAGGCGTTACAGCTATGTCATTAAATCTAAATCTGTTGAATGAACATGAGACACAATCATATATATCACAAGCGCGCAGACCTACCCCACATAAAAACCACATTCACACATGCGTCTGCCTATCTGTCATATACTTGACATTTTAGAAGTTCTATGACATAACACTTGGACGTTTACAGATGTCATGGGACGTTACTCACTTCATTACTTACGGAGTTGCGTTATGTAGATTACCACACACGTTTTTAATTAGTTAAATAAAGGAACATAAAATACATTCAACATCAATCGTATGCCTGTGCGAAAAAATTTAGTGGGAATGGTATGGCACCAATGCCGTACCTTGTTCGTAATTTAAAATGATTTACTACTAATGATTTAATTTTTAGTATTACTACTTGTATGTTGTTCATATTAATTCTTCTTAATCTATTCCGTTTCTTTTTTCCAATCAATAATGTATATAAATTTAAAACACTAAATACTTGAGGAGTCTAATCCGATCCTGAGTGGGCTAGTCTGTGTGTTTGTTAATGACACTATGATGAGTGTGTTGGGCGCTAGCCTTTTGTTCTTTCTCATCTTAGTTATATCTTTGCTTGATTTGGATGTTACATCGTAACTTCAGAAACGGATTAAGTAGAAATTTTGTGGTATTATACAGGGTGGAAGAAGTCGGCGACATTCCTCATCACAAGAAAAATTCATAATTCAGTTTGAAAATTAAATATTTTGTCATTTTAATATGATCTCATAAATCTTCGATACAGGTACTACTGCAAAAACCAGGTGAATAAAAAATTATAAAATATTGAGTTAAGTACCTATACCAAAATTCTCAGCTTTTGCGCTCTACGTACAGGTAAAACCCAATAAATGAGTTAAAACAAATAAGTTACACACAACTTTTCAATTTTAAACAAAACAATACAGGGTGTTTCATAAAGGTATGTCATAAATTAAATCACGCATTCCGGGGACAGAAATAAATTGATTCATTCCAACTTACCTTAGTACAAAAGTGTACACAAAAAAAAGTTACAGCCCTTTGAAGTTACAAAATAAAAATTTTTTTTTGCATTATCACACTGGGCCCACAAAAATCCTCACGCCAAAAAAACGACTCATCACCAAATGACTTTCAAAGTTAATGTTTGGGCAGAAATTGTGGATAACAATCTAATAGGCCTAGTATTTCTTCCAAACAATTTAAATGGTGATAATTATTTGCAGTTCTTGGCAAACGATTTACAAGAGTATTTGGAGAAAGTGAATATTGCAATATTATTGCAAAATATGTGGTTTCTACAAGATGGTGCTCCACCGCATTACAGTAATGAAGTCCGGGAATACCTTTGCCGGCAGTATCCTGGTCGGTGTATTGGAAGGGGTCGTGACGCACCTATTTCTTGGCCACCCAGAAGTCCAGGTCTTTTCAGCCTCATGGACTTTGGCTTTTGGGGGTTTATGAAAGAGAAAGTATATTTTGTAACAATAGAGGACGAACAACAATTGAGAGTTAGAATAATTAAAGCTAGAAATAAATTTCGTCAGAAAAATATGATTTTTCAGGGCATTCGGTTTTCCTTATTAAAACGATACCGAATGTGTATTGAAGAAAAGGGGGGTCATTTTGAACATTTATTGTAATATCATATTTATAGAGGTTATAGACATTTTTTGTACTTACTTGTTTCTTAATTCATTCATTTAAGTCATTTGTTTAGTCGCACGTAATTTTTTAAAGGTTAATGAAAAGGGCCGTAACTCAATAAAAACTGTTTTTTGAAAAAAGTGAGATAAAAAAAAAAGAATAACCGGCCAAAAGCAGTTAATTTTTCAGTGTTTGTACATATGTGCCAGTTACTTCAGCGAAGATTACAGACATTTTCCAAAAAATGTTACTTTTTTTTTAATGGTCCGAGATGCAGGTAGGTGAGAGGTTTTTTTTAAGACATTTTGTATATCAGCATCGTTAACACTTTCACTGCTAACAAAAGGACGGCATGATTTACTGCCTTGCTCAATTTGTACAGCTTCTTTAATACTACGATACGAGGTACTACGAACGGGGCCGCGCGCACCTGGAAGTTAACCGACGTGGCCCACATCGGGGCCATGCGCATTGAATGTGTTAATACAAGATATTGTAAGAACAATAGCATATAATAGATATAGCAAGAACAAGAGGCAAGCGAATACCGCTAAATAAAACAAGCCAATGAAAACCGAAAAATCGTGAAGGCTCAGGTCTTGCATTTCGTCGACTTACGGTTGTGAAGGAATAAATGACAGTCAATTTGACAGGTGTAACTTCCAGAATATCATCGACGATGAATGCAAGAAAGCAACAAAAAAAATTAAGCTTACAGAAAGATGCTTACCCGACGAACTAGAACAACTGTAGAGAATTACCAGACAAAGAGAAGAGAAGAAAAGAGGATACACAAAAGAAAAAAACGAAATCACTTAAATGAGGAACTAAAATATATAAAAACCTCAGCAGAGAGAAAGAATTCAGAGCATTCTATAAGAACGTTAACATCAACAGAAAAAGAATTTGTCAACTATAAGACAATGCAGAAATCAGAATGGCGACCTACAAACAACAAGGGAAAGATGTATTGAATCTTCTTCTTCTTAAAGTTCCATCTCCTATCGGAGGTTGGTATATCAATAACGGCTATGGTCACTTGTTAGCTGCTGCTCTGAAAAGTTGTAGTGAACTACAGTTAAACCATTCTCTAAGGTTCTTCAGCCAGGAGATGCGTCTTCTCCTATGCTTCTTCTTCCTTGGATCCTTCCTTGCATAATAATTCTCAGCAGCTTATATTTTTCTCCTCTGGTTATGTGACCCAAATATTCTGGTTTTCTTCTTTTTATGCTGTTCATAATTTCTAACTCCTTATTTAGACGTCGTAGTACCTCAGCATTGGTAATCCTTTGAACCCACTGAATTTTTAATATTCTTCTGTAACACCACATTCTCGAACGCTTCTATTTTCCTTATGTGTTGTTTCTTCAATGTCCAAGCTTCCATTCCGTATAGTAAGATAGAAAATATGTAACATCTTAGAGCCCTCAATCTGAGATGCAACTGAAGGTCTCTGTTGGTAAGCATTGTGTTCATTTTCACAAATCCTTGCCTTGCAGTTTCAATTCGGACTTTGATTTCTCTGCTTTGGTTATTTTTGTCATCAACCCAGGTTCCCAGATATTTATATGTCTCTACTTTTTCTATTTGGTTTGCTCTATCATTAATCTTTCATTTCCATGTTGCGTTTTTGAGACAATCATGAATTTAGTTTTTCTCTTATTTATTTTTAGTCCGTATCTAATGCAATAATCGTTAATTCTATTTACCAATTCTTGTAGCGATTCCAGGGTGTCTGCCATTATAACGGTGTCATCAGCGAATCTTATGTTATTTACTATTTCTTCCGTTTACAGAGATTCCATTACCAGATCCGCTATCGCTTCCTGGAATATGGCTTCACTGTACACGTTAAACAGTAATGGTGACAGAACACAGCCCTGTCTTACCTCCTCTCTTTATATCTATATTTTCGGACTTTTGTTCTTCTATCTTTATATTGGCCTTTTGATTCCAATACAGATTGATAATGATTCGAAGTCTCGTCTGTCTATATCTTTGTTTCTCAGTATTTCTATTAGTTTTTCCATGTCGGACCCTGTCGAATGCCTTCTCGAAGTCGATGAAACAGGAATAAATATCTAGGTTCATATCTAAGCATCTTTGAGAGAGAGAGAGAGGACATTAAAAGCAAACAATGCCTCTCTCGTTCCCAGTCCCTTGCGGAACCCAAACTGAGTATCATCCATATCATCTTCTAGTTTTCTATAAATCTTCCATGAATCACCTTTAGAAATATTTTGAGGATATGGCTTATTAGTGATATTGTCCTATAGTCTGAACAATCTTTGGCATATACTGTTTTTGGTATTGCTACAAAGGTGGACACCAACCATTCCTGTTGTGAATGTTATTGAATAGATGGGTGAAATACTTTAACTAGACACTTAATATAGAGGAGGAAGAAGAAAACCTGGAGAACGAAAGAGATGAGGTAAGGGGAACAGACGAGAGGGAAGAGGAACCACCAATCTTGAAGTTAAAGATGCAGTCCAAAAAACTAGCCAGAAACAAATCACCCGGAATAGATAATCTCCCAGTTTGAACTATATAAAGAAGGTGGCCATGATACCATAATGGGCATTACAGCAGCTCATAAAAGAAATATGGACACAGAAATCCCTCCCCAATGATTGGAATATTTTGCACCATTCACAAAAAGAAGATATCTTTGAATGCTCTAACCAACCAACCTCTAAACGCAGCGTATAAAATATTTTCCACAGTACTACGTCATCGTATGGCACCATATGTAGAACGGATAGTAGGTAAATACCAGGCTGGTTTCAGAGGAGGTAAGTCGACAATTCATTAGATTGCAACCCTGAAACAAATTTTAGAAAAAAAACTGGAATATGGCATTATTACTCATCACATATTTATAGACTACAAGCAGCCAACGACACTGAATAGAAGAGAAATGTTCGAAGGAATGAAAGAGCTAGGAATACCAAATCAATTGGTAAATTTAACAAAACTTCTTCTTCAAGTGCCATCTTCGTTCCGAAGGTTGGCGATCATCAGGGCTATACGTATTTTCAAAACTGCTGACCGAAACAATTCGTTGCTGCTACAGCTATACCATTCCCGTAGATTCTTTAGCCAGGAGTTTCGTCTTCTTCCTATGGACCTTTTTCCTGCTATTTTCCCTTGCATAATTATTCGAAGCAGTTCATATCTTTCGCCTCTTGTAATGGTGTCCCAAGTATTGCAGTTTTCGTTTTTTTGATCGTAAAATATGACTTCCTTTTCTTTATTCATTCTTCTCAAGACCTCGACATTTGTGACTCCTCTCGGTCCAGGGATATTCTCAGGATTCTGCGATACATCCACAGTTCAAATGCCTCTAATTTTTTTGGTGGTTTAACAAAACTAACTCTTGAAAAAGTTGAATGTAGAGTACGAATTCAGGGGGAACTGTCTGAATCTTTTAAAACAAATAACGGGCTGCGCCAGGACCCTTTTCTCCTGTATACTTTTCAATCTGGTTCTGGGAAAAAGTAATACGTCACAAATCACAACCACTGGTTCAATATATGATAAATCAGTGCAAATCTACGCTGATGATATCAATATTGTAAAACAAGCTCCCTTGTCTGGGTATCTTATTATAGGAGTTCGTGCTTCATCGGCTTTACTTTCATTCGCGGGCTATAAACCTTCGAGGGACAGTTTTTGCATGAGAGAAGATGTTTTATATTTTGTACAGTCTTCCGAACTTTCCACTAGTCTCCCTATCCATCGCCTTCCTCTGCCAAGCACGTTATTCCCATATTTCATATAGCCATTTTCATCAACCTTGTTCTGGGTCTTCCTCTTCTTCTCTGAGCAATGGAGCTATCAAGGAGCGTTTTACTAGCTGGGTCATTTTATTCTATTAGCATTACATGTCCTATCCACCTCAGACGTCCTATCTTAATACCTTTTACGATATCAGGTTCCTGGTATATTTTATAAAGTTTGAAGTTGTGATCGTCCTTGTCCACACTCCATTGTCATTCACTGCTTCATCTTAATACTTCTCTTTCGAAACATCCTAACATGTTTTCATTATTCTTTATTAAAGTCCCAGGTCTCTTGAACTATATGTTAGGACTGGGGCGTATTATTGTTTTGTAGAGTATTATTTCATATTTCTCAATATAATTGTGGATTTAAGGAGATTGAGCCCAAAACAGCATCTGTTGGCAGTGCAAAATTTGCGGGTTTATCTCTGCCGTAGTATTATTTTTAGTGTTAAGGAGCGCTCCCAGGCATACAAATTTTGTTCACTGCTTCGATGAAGTCGGTTTCTATAACAAGTGGTCGTAGGATTTGGTGGTTGCGTGCTTATTTTCATATATCTTCGTTTTTGTTGGTGTTTATTATTAATAAACCCTTTTTTTAGGTGGATTATTTTAATGCTACATACCCCTCTGGTATTTTTACACGAGCCATGATTTATGTTTGGGGAAAATGCTTGAATACCTAATTAAAACACAACTTATACCATCAAGTATATATTTAATTAATAAATAATAGATCATACATTACAATTAAAATATAAATATATAAAACCATTCTTATCCATCAAAAAAATTTACAATAAAATAATATTTAACAAACGTGGATGAATATGAATAACGACTGATCAATTTACCCTGTCTTATTTACAAAAATTATTATTACTACGAGTCAATGACATCAACCTGAATGAGCAATTTGCAGAATTACCGTAACATTTGTTTAAAATAATATTACAACAAACAGAAGGAGAATTGTGCTAAGTAATCTTAAATTATTTTTTCCTGTAGGCAAGTTTTATTACAAATTTTTCAAAACACACTGTATTTTTATAAAGTGTTATAAAGTTAAAGTCAATTAGGTCTCGGATTCTATAAGTCTTTTCGAAATAAAATAATTAATACAAAAACTTCTTTTTGCAGAAGGTATATTTATATAAAAATATCCTAAAGGATTATTGAAAATTAATAGAATTGAAAACTTTATCTAATACAAAAGAAGTGACATTTTAAGTGTTTGTGAAAAAACATGTGGTAAATACTTATTTGCCATATAATTTATAGGCGTAAAAATACTAACTGTAGGTTTTTAATTCTTAAATTAAACGTACAACTTAATAACATAATGTCGACGATTATGGATTCAACCTTAAGGGAACATCTTAACACTCTATTTGGAACGAGTAAACCCTACAGTTGTCTTAGTGGTACAGGCAGATGGAACCCAAAGAGTACCTTAATTGCCTATTATACGTCACAAAAGTCAAGATGCCAAGTCAAATCTGAAGTATGACATCATAACATTGTTTAGATTATGTTACAAAAATTTTTAACATTGAAATGAACTGTATTATGAAATTTTGTATAAAATTATTGTGTAGGTATTGAAGAATTTGAAATTTATTTTGTATGGGACAATAAAAAGGACAATACACAAACGAATCTTTGACTTTATTAGGTGGGTTTCGGGTTCACATCTTTTTCATAAAGTCATAGTAAAATAAATTTCAAATCTTTGAATATTTACACAATAAAATTATATAAAATTTGACACACCACATTTTATTACAATCATCCAGTATCTGTTCCAGATCCAGATTTGTTTTGATATATTGATATTTGTTACATACAAAAGCTCTTGTAATTGAGGTACCAGTTGGATTGCATCTGCTGATCCGATATCACACTTCTAGGGTTAACTCCTTTCAAGTAGGGTCTCAAGATGTTCCCTTACAGTTCATACAATCCATAATCATCGTCATATGTTTTTTCACAGTCAAAATTTTACAATTTTCTGTAGTAATTCACGTAAAATTAATTACTTTCTAAGAACTGACCGATGATTTGATGGGACCGGAAACGTTTTGATGAATTTGAAATGATTATTTTGGAAATTTTTACATAAATATGGCCTTCCAAAAAAACTTATATATTACTTTTTTTATTATTATGGTATACAAGCCACCACTGGAAATTTTTCCAGTAAGTAGCGTCAAGTTCTTTTCGAAATAATATTACAAACTTCCCGCCGTGCAAGTGTGTATACTGGTATTATTTTTCGGGGGTTTATAGGCCGCAGTCTGCCAATATATTTTCCTGATGTTTCCTCTACAACTGCGGTAGACATTATAAAAGGCGATGTGGTCATAGTTTTCTGTTGCTCGCTCGTCAGAAATATACAGTGCTAGTCAAAAGTATGTTCCCACCTCGTATCTTTTGAACGGTTATGCTTATAATAGTGAAATTTGGAGGAAGGTAATAAACAGACGTAGGCTTCTCAACAAGTCATAATAGGTGACGTAATACTGACAGATGACGTTACAGCGCCACTGTGACAGATAATTTTAAATGGTACCTTATGGCACGTGATACCTCGTTTAAAAGGTATTGAAAATACCTATTCAGTCATATAATTTTGTTTGAGTTTAAGCTCATTTTGATTACGTCACCTGTTATGACTAGTTGAAAAGCCTATGTATGTTTATTACCTCTCTCCAAATTTCACTATTTTAAGTATAACCGTTCAAAAGATACAAGGGGGCAACGGACTTTTGACTAGCACTGTATATTGCAGTTTTATAGGGCATTTACGCCTTAAAGTAGGGACTTTTCAGGAAGAAAACAGTGAAGGAATGAGGACTCCTTGTCTAATCTTATCTCTAATCTGCTGATCTTGACCCTATTTATTCGTAAAATCAAATTTAAAGCCGCAGGATCCCTTTTAGATTGTATATTTCTGCGTTTGAAATAATTATCTTGTTTGCATGTCGCTCGAACCATAAACTACTCACAAAAAGACAAAAAACACCACAACAGCCAAAATATTGTTCAAGTATTTAACAGGGGAGGGACGCACTTATTTGTCTATTCCGATCGGTCTAGGGAGAAAGAACCATACGAAGCAACAAATAAGCCGGCCCCTTTTACAAGTGATAACGACCCGAAGGCTGTTTTTTGAATCTATGTTGAAAATATATTCGTTTACCAGGTTTGGACAGTGTTTTGTCTGTACGATCTGTTATGTATAGCTCAACTCAACGTTTCGGATACAATTATATGTAGCTTCTTCAGAGGGTAAATCAAGTACTCAACCGCACTCACAGGCGAAAACCAAATGTCGAGCGGGATTTCCCGACTATAAGTCAAATGTGAATCTGCTGAAACCACTTTTCAACGGTGCTGATGTAGGTGATCGGTCGGGTCATCAATCACTGTCGAGTCTGATCATCTGTTGGCATGTTTAGACTGGACAATGGAGAGTTTGATTCCAAGTGGCGACAAGAAGTAGCGTTCCTCTGTTTATACTCTCTGGACGCCATCGTATTTCAATCGCCTTGCTATTTTTTCTGGAATAGGAATAGAGATTTTTAGAGAGTGGTGTGTTTATTCGAACAATACAGTCTGAACGAGTTTCTTTGCAGCATTCTTTCACTGCATAATGAGGAAAACACTATATACCTCAAGGAAATTTTCCTGGGAGGTCGGAAAGAAAGGTGGGAGGTCGGAAAGAAAGGTATCAGGTCAAGTTATGGTAGTTTTTTCACCTCCGAATACGTCCAGTCCTGAAGTTACAGTAACCAACAACGTATTCCGCTTCAGAAGAAACTGCATATAACCGTATTGAAACGTCGAGTTGTACTCACACAACAAATCATTTAAACAAGACACTGGGAAGTCGAATAATTCATAATTATGTTGAAAATAACTCTACTATAGATATTTTAACGTCTGTTTTCGTAACTGTTAAGCTTGTTTTTGTTGTTTTAGTCTGAAAAAGAGAAGATTTGTTTTGATTATTATATTATTTAACATTGTTTATACCTAACAAGAGTGTCAAGAGTAATTCTATTACGGATTTCGATCTGAAACAAAAATATTGTAAGAAATAAACATGTCACTAAACAACAGTTATAATATATATATTAAAAGAATAAAAATAATCACTAACTATCGTCTTTTGTTTAACAAATACCAGTTTAATTATAAAAAAATGTACAACCAAGGTAAAACAGTTCAAAAATTATCGAGAGAACAGTAATATATGAAGAAGACAGGAAAGATATACAATGCAACAGTTAGAACGTAGTGAAAAAACTGGTTGTTTTTGATTATTAACAATCACATAGAGCAATACTTTTAATTCAGAGTCACAGTTCTTAGAAAAACACGTGTTGGCATTGCTCACAACTCTCATCGAGCATTTTCATGATATAAGCCAGAATATTGTGCAGTCCTTTAATAGTAAGTTTTAGTTGTATTGTATATTAACCAAAGTAAGCCCGTGTATTGCAGTTGCTCATATTTGAAATACAGTAGGCTCTCTCTATAACGAGAACTGAAATGGCAGACTAATTACCTCGTTATAAGCCGATCTCGTTATATCAAACAACAATAATACTGTGCATATATATGAATATGTAGTTTTTCTAAAACATTAACATCCCTATAGTGAAGCCATTCGGAGCAATATAAGATGCTAAATTTTGTTTGAATGGCGTTTTTGAAAAAAAGTTTCTTTCTTTTATTTCAAATACAGTCTACTTTCCTTATTTTTGTATTTCATAATATATATACTCTGAGGTCGGACACGAACCAGTAACATTGTTATAGATTGAACTTATACACCCAGACTTCCTTTCTAATATCCTCAGATGTTGTGTAGAGGCCATCGCATGTGCAGAAAGCAACACGTTATGCCATTACACTGATAATCCTATAGAAAGATTTAAAATTCTCAAAAATATTAGAACAGAACAGAAACTACAGAAAACTGGACAATATTAACTGTCATAAACGTTTATACATTGAAATAAACTTAGGAAATGGGGAGAATACTAGACAGTGTATTTTCTTCCTACGGACCTCACTTCAGTGAATTGTCTAGTTTGCATTTTCCCAGTTTGCCCGCACCTGATTGTGTTCTGTTTCACCATTAAATAACAACCTTCGGTTCCATAATTTCCCTCCCGCATTTCTTTTTATTGTAAGTCCAAATAAGTCACCAGTTTTTCTGTATCTGCTACAATTCTGGCTGTGGGGAAATAAAAAATCGAGTGATTTTAACTCTCAGTTCGATATATCGACTATATGTCTGCTTTTTGCGATACCAAAGACATTTGATGTAGAATATTGAAATAATATGAAATATATGTGATTTGGCAAGCAAATCTCAAGGCTACAGTCATCGTACTTCCCCTATTTGTATCAAACTGAAAGAAATTTGCCATCACAGTCTTATTTTAGTCCAACATTAGATATTTTCTGTACATTTACTTAATAATATACATTGTTTTAAGGAAAAACCTTTACTTGTGGGGGTTAAACTACCAACTTTCATATTTTGGATAACATTTAAATTGAGCATTTTCTTTTGACATACACGTGCTTTTTTAATTACCTTGACTCTGGAAAAACAGCGAAGTTTTCGGATGAAACGGAGTTTGTGTGAAACGGTCCAAAATATTTTACCAAAATTGGAATTTTAATTAATATAACGTTTTCGACAAGCTTTCAAGGATATTGTGAATACATCCCACTATGATAAGTTGCTTTATACCGATGTATCTCGAAACGCAGATGGAGTTGGCTGTTCTGTCACTACAGTTGATACAGTATTAGACCAGTCCCGAATATCCAACAAATGTAGCGTGTTTTCAGGAGAACTCTTCAGTATTTCATAACTCTTGAGTTCCTTTTTGACAATCATCAAAGTGTAGCTCTGTGCACCGATTCCTTATCCGCAATTCATTCCTTGGAAAATATTTTCAATCAACATCATCCAGTGCAAAAAATACTAGAATCCATCCATGTCCACACTTCTCGAGGGACTTTAATAACAATAATATGGGTGCCATATGGACATCCAAAGAAATGTGAACGAAATTATAAAAAATAAATTTTTATTTTTTCTCTTTTAATTATTTTTGCAGATACGAACTGGATACTTCTGAAGCTACGAACTTAAGCCCAGATATACCTTAGATAAGACTCCTTGAACAATCAGTATAAATACACAGAGCCTGGCCTGATAGTCCTGGTAGCTAAGAACAAACAAATGAATGGAAGACGAAGGCTAGATGAGTCGATAGTAAAAAGAGTTTCCTGTTTTCTGTCTATAACACTTACAGGAAAGGTTGAGCTGAGTGTTATCCCGTTTCTATCCTGTACCACCGGTTTATATATATCGTAAAATTTAATATTCGTTCGTATCTTGTCCGGAATTAAAACCAGTTTGACTGACAACTACTGAGGTTTCTTACTAAGACCTTTTTGGCCGAATACATACAGCAAATAGTAAAGAACATTTGACCAAAAATGCTGTTTTTAAATTTAAATTAACATAGAGATGAAACACGACTGAATTGTTAATAAAACTACTAAAACTGTTCTCTAACTAAAGAGAATTTGAGCGTTATTAAGAGGACATTATAAATGAACTTACACAGCGACCTAGAGAGAACAACGCAATAGGTAAACAACACTCACAAATAAAATATTGTACATATCAAATAATTGATTCGTGGTGACGACAATGACAATAACAATGACATTTTGGTAAAATATTTTGGAAAAACTTAGATAGAAAATTAGTACACACGTACCAAACACGTCGTGGAAGGCCATCAATTAGTTACGAATTCACATAATCATGTAAAATTTTCATAACCTAGGACAATTTTTAACTTCTTTACGTAGGATTTTTTTCGAGCGTAATTACAAGATATTGCTTATTAAAAAATCATGTCACTTCACTTTGAAAATGAAAGTTTTAGGTCAAGTTTATAAAAACCCTACGTATAGGTATCCGTTATTGTTAAAAGGTGTTTATTCGTACCATTTGGGTTTGATTTGCTTGAACGAACCATTGTTGGGTAAGCGTTGTTGAAATCGCACGGCATCAGACTGAGGGTGGGAATTTTGCGGATGTAGCGCCATGCATTTTTTGTGAACCCTAGAAACAAAGAACGTAACGTAATGTTAGAAAAATATAGAAAATTACTAAAAAATAGTTTAGTGCGCTAGTTAATATTTTTTAGGGGATAAGTCACAATGTGATCTATAAGATCTATCGTGATCTCCCTTTTCTTGCATTATCTGATAGTTTTCAGAGTACGTTGTTTGCTTTCTTTTTTCTTCTTCAAGTTACAGAGATTATCACTCATTCTTGACCCACTTTTGGAGCAACTGCCTTTAAGGGCAGCTGCAACCATACCATTTTCTCAAAGTTAGTCACCTACGTTCCACACTCCTTCTGTCCTGTATTTTTGTCTTACATTACGAGCAGATTATCAGTTTGTTGTTTTATCCTTTTCAACTTTTTCCTTTTTTCGTCCACCGCAGTGTAGACGATATTGATACACGATTTAGCATACGAAATTAATTATTAATGTTACACTCTGGTAACCACTTAAGTAAAAAGCTATTGCTGCAGCATTTGCGATTCTGGATGAGTCGTACAGATGTTATAAAATTGGCGCCCTAACGTGGGGCCAACAAGTTTCCATCATTTATCCACTCTGAGATAGCGCGT